>NC_056436.1:65396270-65641270 GCF_018296145.1 Oncorhynchus tshawytscha | reverse complement strand
TCCCTGAGGAGAGATGAGAGCACCGACCCCGGTGGCTCCCTGAGGTGAGATGAGAGTACCGACACCCTGAGGAGAGATGAGAGCACCGACCCCGGTGGCTCCCTGAGGAGAGATGAGAGCACCGACCCCGGTGACTCCTGAGGAGAGATGAGAGCACCGACCCCGGTGGCTCCCTGAGGAGAGATGAGAGCACCGACCCCGGTGGCTCCCTGAGGAGAGATGAGAGCACCGACCCCGGTGGCTCCCTGAGGAGAGATGAGAGCACCGACCCCGGTGGCTCCCTGAGGTGAGATGAGAGTACCGACCCCGGTGGCTCCCTGAGGAGAGATGAGCTGCGACCCCGGTGGCTCCCTGAGGAGAGATGAGCTGCCACCCCGGTGGCATTTCTCCTCTCCTCCTCTTGTTCAGGGGAATTATATCCAGCTAACAGCAATTAATCTACCCTCAACTAGTAATGCCTGTGCGTGAGTATGTGTCTGCCTGCGTGTGTGTATGCAGGTAGAGGAGCAGGCTGGTACAGTGTGAAATGCTGAGCAGTTTGGCTGATGATGACTTATCATTAAATACACAGACCTTTAGATCCGCCTGACAATCAATAGTTCCTCTAATAAATATAGAGCCATGCCCTCCGAGACCTGCTCCATTACCTAACTGACAATATATACATACACATGCTGCTGTGGGTGTGCGCCAGTGGAGGCTGGTGACTTGAAGAATTGAGGAGGATGGGAGACCCGCGGTACAGGTGCGTAATGCACGGAGACGACAAAGCGTGTTTCAAAAATCGTCAAAGACTAATTATTTTAACCTAAAGCATTTAATAAAGACATTTATAGTTCAGTATTATGGGGAATGGAAATGAGAGGACTACTTACACAGTGTTGGGAAGGGATCACAGCAGTGATTGAATGAGGGCATGAGGCGTGAGTTGAGGTTTTCAGAGGCTTGACTTCAGTGCAGGACAGGATTTGACTGGAAAGACAAAAGACAATAACAACAAAGTACACAGTTGGATAAAAGAGCTAAGAATGAGTTGGTCCACGAAAGGAGTCAAATCATTCATGTGCAATAATGTGATCGTGTTTGTGATTGACTCAAAATACAGTAATGAGAGAAAATTGATCGGGGTACTCACAAATTCAATGTGCCATTGGACGAGTGGGTACATGAGACGCGGCTTCAGTTCATGTCAGGAGGAAGTTGACAAAGGTAGTGCAGTGGAGTAGTCATCACCTCTTAATCAGGGAACAGGAGGGGACTAAGCTGGAAAATACAAATAGCATAAACGTTCCATTACAGCTGCGCCATCGTAGGTTTGGACAACAAGTTTGTCTATAACTTAAACTCAGACATCTCAAAATGTTCAAAGCCAAACAGACTGCGCATCTCACCCACTTGACAAATCATAGTAGCCCAAAAAACGTTCCTGAATAAAGCCCTGATCGTCCCACATACCTGACAATAACTGACAACTGCAAGCAGACTGGTGGCACCATGGGTCCCAGAGTGGGGGGCAAATTTTTACCCCCTGGGTCCTGGAGTTTTTCCTTATATGTTAACCTAACTAGGAAAACTCTGGACCCTATAAGGTATGACAATGAGGAGAGATAGTTGTAAAAGGGTTTATATGGGCTATGATGGGACCAGTTTTTCCCCAAAAAATTATTTATTTTTTATTTCACCTTTATTTAACCATGTAGGCTAGTTGAGAACAAGTTCTCATTTACAACTGCGACCTGGCCAAGATAAAGCAAAGCAGTGTGAACAGACAACACAGAGTTACACATGGAGTAAACAATTAACAAGTCAATAACACAGTAGAAAAAAAAGAAAAAAAAGAGTCTATATACATTGTGTGCAAAAGGCATGAAGAGGTAGGAGAATAATTACAATTTAGCAGATTAACACTGGGGTGATAAATGATCAGATGGTCATGTACAGGTAGAGATATTGGTGTGCAAAAGAGCAGAAAAGTAAATAAATAAAAACAGTATGGGGATGAGGTAGGTAAAAATGGGTGGGCTATTTATCGATAGACTATGTACAGCTGCAGCGATCGGTTAACTGCTCAGATAGCAGATGTTTGAAGTTGGTGAGGGAGATAAGTCTCCAACTTCAGCGATTTTTGCAATTCGTTCCAGTCACAGGCAGCAGAGAACTGGAACGAAAGGCGGCCAAATGAGGTGTTGGCTTTAGGGATGATCAGTGAGATACACCTGCTGGAGCGCGTGCTACGGATGGGTGTTGCCATCGTGACCAGTGAACTGAGATAAGGCGGAGCTTTACCTAGCATGGACTTGTAGATGACCTGGAGCCAGTGGGTCTGGCGACGAATATGTAGCGAGGGCCAGCCGATTAGAGCATACAAGTCGCAGTGGTGGGTGGTATAAGATGCTTTAGTGACAAAACGGATGGCACTGTGATAAACTGCATCCAGTTTGCTGAGTAGAGTGTTGGAAGCAATTTTGTAGATGACATCGCCAAAGTCGAGGATCGGTAGGATAGTCAGTTTTACTAGGGTGAGTTTGGCGGCGTGAGTGAAGGAGGCTTTGTTGCGGAATAGAAAGCCGACTCTTGATTTGATTTTCGATTGGAGATGTTTGATATGAGTCTGGAAGGAGAGTTTACAGTCTAGCCAGACACCTAGGTATTTATAGATGTCCACATATTCAAGGTCGGAACCATCCAGGGTGGTGATGCTGGTCAGGCGTGCGGGTGCGGGCAGCGAACGGTTGAAAAGCATGCATTTGGTTTTACTAGCGTTGAAGAGCAGTTGGAGGCCACGGAAGGAGTGTTGTATGGCATTGAAGCTCGTTTGGAGGTTAGATAGCACAGTGTCCAAGGACGGGCCGGAAGTATATAGAATGGTGTCGTCTGCGTAGAGGTGGATCAGGGACTCGCCCGCAGCAAGAGCAACATCATTGATATATACAGAGAAAAGAGTCGGCCCGAGGATTGAACCCTGTGGCACCCCATAGAGACTGCCAGAGGACCGGACAGCATGCCCTCCGATTTGACACACTGAACTCTGTCTGCAAAGTAGTTGGTGAACCAGGCAAGGCAGTCATCCGAAAAACCGAGGCTACTGAGTCTGCCGATAAGAATATGGTGATTGACAGAGTCGAAAGCCTTGGCAAGGTCGATGAAGACGGCTGCACAGTACTGTCTTTTATCGATGGCGGTTATGATATCGTTTAGTACCTTGAGCGTGGCTGAGGTGCACCCGTGGCCGGCTCGGAAACCAGATTGCACAGTGGAGAAGGTACGGTGGGATTCAAGATGGTCAGTGACCTGTTTGTTGACTTGGCTTTCGAAGACCTTAGATAGGCAGGGCAGGATGGATATAGGTCTGTAACAGTTTGGGTCCAGGGTGTCTCCCCTTTGAAGAGGGGGATGACTGCGGCAGCTTTCAATCCTTGGGGATCTCAGACAATATGAAAGAGAGGTTGAACAGGCTGGTAATAGGGGTTGCGACAATGGCGGCAGATAGTTTCAGAAATAGAGGGTCCAGATTGTCAAGCCCAGCTGATTTGTACGGGTCCAGGTTTTGCAGCTCTTTCAGAATATCTGCTATCTGGATTTGGGTAAAGGAGAACCTGGAGAGGCTTGGGCGAGTAGCTGCGGGGGGGGGCTGTTGGCCGAGGTTGGAGTAGCCAGGCGGAAGGCATGGCCAGCTGTTGAGAAATGCTTGTTGAAGTTTTCGATAATCATGGATTTATCGGTGGTGACCGTGTTACCTAGCCTCAGTGCAGTGGGCAGCTGGGAGGAGGTGCTCTTGTTTTCCATGGACTTCACAGTGTCCCACAACTTTTTGGAGTTGGAGCTACAGGATGCAAACTTCTGCCTGAAGAAGCTTGCCTTAGCTTTCCTGACTGACTGCGTGTATTGGTTCCTGACTTCCCTGACCAGTTGCATATCGCGGGGACTATTCGATGCTATTGCAGTCCGCCACAGGATATTTTTGTGCTGGTCGAGGGCAGTCAGGTCTGGAGTGAACCAAGGGCTGTATCTGTTCTTAGTTCTGCATTTTTTGGGGTCGATGCTCTAATCAGGTCACATGATTTTTTTAAAACCCTGTCAAAATATTTGTTCATAAAAATGATATTTAGACTAGATTAGGAAGAGGATTTCTTCTACCCAGACACATAGACAACTGATAGACAATATAACTCACAGGGCTGAGCTTGCTTTATGCATGTTAGCATCATGCAGGCCTATGCAACTGTAGGCCTTACAAAACATTTACTCACATCAGTCATCACTATTATGTTGATTCATTCATTCCAGTTAATCATTAGGGATTGATAACGTATTGGCAGCCTAGCCGGACCAATTTTGAATATTAACTCAATTTGATCACATTCATCCATTTTCTCCTGACACACACGTGGACTATAAATACATAATGCTACCAATGAGTTTAACCTGACCAGATGGACAGCGCATAGGCTATATGCAGCTGCTCTTAATAGTAGCCTACAGTTGATCAGACTGAAAAATAGTCTCATTTTCATCCCATAAAGCATGTCAGATTTCTAATGTTTAGAATACAGCATGTCAGATTTCTAATGTTTAGGATACAGCATGTCAGATTTCTAATGTTTAGGATACAGCATGTCAGATTTCTAATGTTTAGAATACAGCATGTCAGATTTCTAATGTTTAGAATACAGCATGTCAGATTTCTAATGTTTAGGATACAGCATGTCAGATTTCTAATGTTTAGAATACAGCATGTCAGATTTCTAATGTTTAGAATACAGCATGTCAGATTTCTAATGTTTAGGATACAGCATGTCAGATTTCTAATGTTTAGGATACAGCATGTCAGATTTCTAATGTTTAGAATACAGCATGTCAGATTTCTAATGTTTAGAATACAGCATGTCAGATTTCTAATGTTTAGGATACAGCATGTCAGATTTCTAATGTTTAGAATACAGCATGTCAGATTTCTAATGTTTAGGATACAGCATGTCAGATTTCTAATGTTTAGGATACAGCATGTCAGATTTCTAATGTTTAGAAAACAGCATGTCAGATTTCTAATGTTTAGGATACAGCATGTCAGATTTCTAATGTTTAGAAAACAGCATGTCAGATTTCTAATGTTTAGAATACAGCATGTCAGATTTCTAATGTTTAGAATACAGCATGTCAGATTTCTAATGTTTAGAAAACAGCATGTCAGATTTCTAATGTTTAGAATACAGCATGTCAGATTTCTAATGTTTAGAATACAGCATGTCAGATTTCTAATGTTTAGGATACAGCATGTCAGATTTCTAATGTTTAGGATACAGCATGTCAGATCTCTAATGTTTAGAATACAGCATGTCAGATTTCTAATGTTTAGGATACAGCATGTCAGATTTCTAATGTTTAGAATACAGCATGTCAGATTTCTAATGTTTAGAATACAGCATGTCAGATTTCTAATGTTTAGAAAACAGCATGTCAGATTTCTAATGTTTAGAATACAGCATGTCAGATTTCTAATGTTTAGAATACAGCATGTCAGATTTCTAATGTTTAGGATACAGCATGTCAGATTTCTAATGTTTAGAATACAGCATGTCAGATCTCTAATGTTTAGGTGTAGCCTAGGCTGCTGCAACATTTATGTAACGAGTTTTCGCTTGTGTCTGTCCGGAGTGATTATGTGTTATCATCTTTGCTAAATAAATACTAGAGGAAAGTGGAAAGCCTACTCGAGCACAAGCAAAACAATGCGCTGCGTTAAACTCTATTTAATGGATGATGCGATAGAAGCTATCAAACCATTCGGAGTTGTTTTCAACATTCCATAAAAGACAGTCCAAAGTTCGATACGTTCAGCAAGTAAAGCATCACAATTACCCCTGCAAGCTCCTTGAAGTTGCCCTTATCGTCGGAACTGTCCATCTCGTCGTATCCTCTAAAAGTAAATTACTGCATGCCCAAAAACGCAGGCAAGGCCAGACGGATTAATGAAAGGCTCCCTGGTTAACCAGCTATACTTTTGATATCAGTTGGTATTGAACGATCTCACCTTTTCATCCTTCTTCATGAAACTGATCTCAGGCAGAGATCGACCCTCGCTTTTAATTTGCACCTTTTCCGTGTACCCCAGATAATGAAAGGGGTTCTTCAACGAAAAGTCATTACATTTTCGGCAACGTTGGCCATTCTACCATTCTGGCGCAGAAAACTGCACACTCGCTCTGGTAACGTTAGTTAGCTAGCTACTGTGGTTAGCAGGGTCATTTTAAATCAATTGCACTAACTGGACACAAAAATAAAGTTAGAAAACCAAGAAAACAATTGATAATATACCTCCTGTGTCCTGTAATTTGAAAAAAATAATTTGAGCTTAATAATATCCCAAAAATGCTTAACTATCAATCTCTATCCAACAATGTCACCAAGCTTCTCAATATAACCCCCATAATGCTCTGTAGCACAATCCAAACACAACTCAATAGGTTCGTTCTCTGATCCTAATTATATGATTGGATGGACAATATGCCAGTTCATACTGCAAAAGCTTTGATTGATTGGAGGACGTCCTCCTGAAGTGGTCATAGTTACCATATATGTCTATAGAAAGGGTGAGGCCTACGAGCCTCCTAGGTTTTGTATTGAAGTCAATGTAGGCAGAAGAGGACGGTAGCTAGCTGTCCTCTGGCTGAACCATGGCGCTACCCCAGACAGTGCTGTAGAAATTCTAGGCAAAAAAAATATATTTAATCAATTATTTGGTGACATTAATATATTTATTATAGTTTCATCTAAAAATGATAACTTTTTTAATGTTTCCCTGTTTGTATTTTTAGGAAATTTCCCTGAGGAGGATGGCCCTTCCACCTCTGAGGAGCCTCCACTGGTGCGCGCACATCTGATTTTATCAAAGCTCTACATCATTTTATATGTTTGATGTGGAAATATGAAGAGTAGACCACCAAACACACCAGAAGGCTAAAACCCACTTCCACAAGGTCAAACTCAAACAGATCCTTTAGACAGGTCAATTTAGACATTTAAGAGCAATATGAAATAACCCCTTAGTCTAGTCCTCTCCCCTTCACCGAAACCCACATGTGGCCTACCACCTGACCACACAGCTCTCCTCTCATAGAGAAAACCCTTCTGCTCTGTTAAAGACCTGCATCCCTTCCAAACACACACGCAAGAATGCACGCTCACACACACGGAATGTGCACGGCACTCACACACACACAGTAGGTTATGAGTGTTTCAGCCATGTGAGTTGGCCGCCAGTCATAACTCACGCATCTCACCTTTCTCGTTAATGAACGGTATACAAAACGGTATACAGCCCACACCCCAGCTTTAACAGGAGTGTGAAAGTTTACAGGCCTGCAGCTCAGGTGTCTTTGAACACGTGTGTAAAAAATCTTTGTAAAGTTAGAATTTAGCGACAGCGAGTCAGAACATTACAAATAGGACTTTTGTTGTAACAATACCCGCTAAGTAATCTACCATTGATAATGTCAACCATTGGCTCAAATCCAGTCCACATCACTAGATGGCTTTATGAACCCTGCTGTCCATCATAAGTGTTTACATTTCTCATCTGGCTCAGTGTTCCATTCTGGAGCTTTATTAATGGAACCAACAACAGTAGAACCCAGAACAGAACACAGAGCTGACAGCGCTTCACACACAAGAGACTCTGTTCTCCCCTCCTGCTCCGTTCTCTCCTACTTCGATCTCCTCCCCCCTCCATGGAGAGACACTACATCAGCACCCAAATACATACACAATCAAATAAGGACAAGTATGCACTCACACGCAAACACACCAAGTGATGTGCCAATGACAGAGAGCACAAGGCAGGCATGTTTACTGATCCTCATGTTCACGCTTGGTCATGTAGAGTTTCTTTTGTAAAGAGGGGGAAAAGGAGGAGGATAGAAGCTACATCTGCAAGCACTTTACAGGCTTCTGGACTCAGGCTGCCACGTTAGCACAACACTGATGTGCCAGCACTGGAGACAACCAGGCAGGATCACACACATGCATGCAGACATCCGCTTCAACATCAAATTCCACATTTACGAGAAAAAGGTTCATGACCTCAGTCTCTCAAAAGCCTAATCTTTCAAAAATGTAACTCCATTGAATTCAAAAAAACATGTTTTAAAAGCTCCGGCTGAATGGCCTACAATAGCAGCCTTAAATAAATGAAATGGGTGGTTTTTTCACAGGTAATTTCAGTGAGAATTACTTCACAGCTATTTCTGTTAGAACTTAAAGGCCCAGTGCAGTCAAAAACATGGTGTTTTATATACATTTCCACACTCAGAGGTTGGAATAATAATGAAATTGTGAAAATTAGAATTCCCTTTTATTGTAAGAACGGTTTGAAAAGACTGCCTGAAACTTCAGCCTATTTTGGTGGGATGGAGTTTTGTCCTTTCATGGTGACATCATGCAGTAAATGAGTTAATAGACCAGTGAGAAAGAGTTCCATACCTATCTGCCAAAAACAGATCATTTCCCCCTCCAAAATAAAACCACTCCCATTGCTAAGAAGCTATTTTAATTTATTTTAGAGAATGTTAAGTTAAAGCAATCACAGTAAGGTGCCTAATTGTTACCCAGAAATTATTTGATATTGAGATAAAAGCAGTTGCATTGGGCCTTTAAAGAATACACCGGAGCTCAATAAACTAGACAAATAAAGTAAACAGAACAGTAAACAGTCAGTACTGCACTTTCCACCAGATTAACAGCATTTAATGAGAACCTGTACAGTACCTACTGTACCTATGTTGGGGAAAGCACTTCCCTCCTAATGTCCTGTCTTAACACCTCCTATAGTGCCAGGTAGGTAGGCTAACCATTCTGGCTCTTTGGCTCAAGAGCTGTGTGTTTCACAGATCCTGAGGCTCAGTGTGTGTGGCTCTATATGCCTCTACTCAATAAGCACATTATCAGGGTTAGTTCTGGATGGAAGGCGAGTTCACCCCACCATCTGTTTCTGATTCTAAGGTGCCTATGGTCGTTCAACCCTAAACGACTCATTTTAATGGTAAACACCTGCCCTACCTCAGCCATAAATGTCCCTTTTCATCCCAGCAGCCACCCTGTGACTCAGAATATTGGATTATACTGCAGTACATGTCATAATGTTCACTGAATACCCTGACAGCATGGAAATGTACAACAGATCTGTTCAAACCACATCATCCTTATACAACTCAGCACAACAGTGTTCGTGATCTTAAAGCCCCATCTTGTGGTCATAAAAATCCTTACCTACTTCGTGGTCCTCAATCCAGTTGTGACATCAGGCTGCAACAATCTTCTGCCACTGGAATCCATCTTCTACCTATATTATAATACAGGGAGAAAAATATCACATCAGGGAACCATATTATGTAACATCCACTGCAAAGAATCAGAGGGAGACAGATTGAAACAGTACTTGAATGTATTTATTACAACCATAAGTAGGAAAATACATAGCTAGGTAGGAGTCAAGAAAATGTGTTCAACAGAAAACTCATCCAGAGGTGAACCAAGACGGCAATTTCAAAAAATAATTAAATAAACTTGTCCCTTAAATTTGTATTATTGAGTTTAAAAACAGCTGACTTGATTCTTTGAATGTTGTGCCAATGTGTTTTTGCTGGTATTCCATGAATGGTAAACAAGTAGTTGGTCCAGTGTATGTACACAGTGAGTGTACTCAGCTAGCTACAAATTGACAATCCTGACCAACCTACCACCACTATCAGCAGGGGCGAGTGTGAAGCCTAAATATACAAGCTGGAGAAAAGAAAATGCTGGAATGGGGTGATCGGAATCAGCAGATATTGCCCTCGGTTTGATAGGGGAAAATAGATAACTGAAAATGTATTAGATACATTTTATTTTGAAACTTTCAAAAACATTTTCTTAGTGACTGTCTGGGTATTGCCAACTTTCTGGGGAATGGAAATGACCCATCTTAAATTAGGACTATTGCAAGCCAAACTAATTTTGACATGGATAAATGCAACACTCAGGTTAAGGAAAATACTTCCTTCCCTTACAGCCCTACAAGTCATGACAGTGGTATTTGGATGTACTGTATAGAAGGTTAAAGAGTGTGCTTCACATTTGGACAGAAAGCAACTGACAGGGAGCGCAGTCGGAGTCCTATAAAACATCTAGAAGTCAACAGTAAAAACACCTTGACAGGGAGCCAGTCAGTCCTATAAATACCCTAGAAGTTAACAGTGAACAGTTAGTGATCACTAACTAACCAATGGTCACGAACTCATGGTGACATTAAGCCGTGTTATTCCCCCAATCAAAAACTATTTTGGGGGTTCAAAATGTGAGGGTTAGTAGGCTTGGCGACCTACTCTGTTTAACCACTGTGAAACAAGAAGTGAGATGGAACAAATAGTGCTCTCACAGGACCAGTCCATCTACCAGCTAAACACCTTCAGCTTAGTTTTACACTGGAGTTTGTTTTACACTAGTCAACAATAGTGCGGTCTACAACTGAATCAACCAGTAAGACGCTCCCCCGGTTCTAAGACAACATACATCTTAAGCGACAACCCCACCCCCCAAAATAAGTTGAGAAAAATAAAGTTCAATATCCACGTTTGGAAAGGCAAATTACTATTAGGAATTATTCCTTCAATAAGCATTCTGCGCCCACTTCTAGAGCAACCCAAAGTCGGCTAAGTCAACAGTTCGTCAAAAAAAAAAATATCTACCAAAAAGAGAACCATTGTTGTTGGAGGTATGGAAAAGCAATGAGTAAAAGTGAAAAATGTAGCAATCAGAATACACATTAAAAACACAAGTCAACATTTTAGAAAGGAAACATGATACATATTTTATTCACACTTTACAAAAAAGCTACTACAACAGTATCAGCAATTCAGGGTTATCAAACCAGACATTGGTTTCTGTTCAAAACAAATGGGGAAAGTAGGGACTGAAAACAGCTTTCAAACAAGGACATTAATATTTCAATCTTTTTCCTCTGTAAAAATTCATAAAATGCTAACTTTAGCACAGTGGCTTCAGTATCATATTTACTTTAAAAGGTGATCATATTTTATTTAATTGACAAATTGTGGGCTAGACAGGGCAACTATCATAAGTGTGCATCATTACATTTCCTGTTAAAAATGTGACAGTTGCAAGTGTCAGTCACTATTGACATATTTCATGTTTTGGTCCCGGTGATAAAACAGATAGATAACAGCAACATGTCTGTGTGGGCCACCTGACAGCCTGCCCTACAGATGGTACCAGAGTGGCTGGAACCATACAGGGGCTTCAGTAGAGGGGTTAAAAAGACAGGACTAAAGGAATACACTTGACCGTTAAGGGGGTATGACATGGAACTGGGGGTTATAGGGGAACATGCTTTTGTAGATTCAGAATTCAGATCCGTGGTGGAGGCCGGGGCAGGGTCAAGAGAGGCTAGGTGGCTATGGGGATAGGGAACAATAAAGGGGTTCTAGGAGGGTTCCAGAGTACAAGGAGGGTGAAAAACATTATGGAACTGAGGGGGCTTTACAAGAGGTCTTTGCTTTGCCCCAGAAAAAAAGACTAATATTCCATACCTGATTACTAGATGGCTCACCCAGGAGGAGAGATACACACACACACCCCATAACATGCTCACAGCTCATACAAAAAAGAATATCCCTAACATAAGCCAAAAGCACATCAAATCTTCACAAATGTCTCCACAGTATTTAAAAATAAACCGAAGAGGTTGTTCCGGCGTTTGCCAATTGTAAATAGTGCAAGACTACAAACTGCGACGGTGAGGCACAATGTTCCGGTTGTACAACACTGGAATTATGGGATAGGAGGTGTGATGTGAAATCCCTCTTAGGACAAATCTGAAATGACACCCTGTTTCCCCATGTAGTACACTCGAGACCAGAGCCACAGGACTGGTCAACAGTAGTACACTAAAGGGAATAGGGTGTTATTGGTATCCACAAAGTGTCTCAGAGTAAGGATCAGTTGTGTCTTTTAGATCATAATGAATAACATGGACAGATCCTAGATCAGCAGTCCCACTCGTAGGCTTTTGTGGATACGGGCCTTGGTGTTACTATGGCCTGAACTGTGAATGGATGAATGGGTAGGTTAGGTTGGTGGCAGGAAGGCTTATTAATAGAATGGGTGAGAAGCATCAGGAGGTTTCGTCAGTAGATCTATTTACAACCTGAGCAACATGCCCTCAAATCAAAACGACAGCAGGAAACCAATCAATACTGATACATCAAAACAGTTAAACGGGGGGTGAACGCCCAGAACAACCCCTTACGTCTTTTGTACAAGCTGGTAATTTGAATTTCTTAACATTTCATGGATAAAAATGTAGTCATAGTTTACAATACAATCCTGTATTTTCCTCAAACCAGATCAGTACAAAAACCGCCAGAAAACAGGTCTTTAGTGGCTCATATACAATCATGTAAAGACTGAATCTACATTTATATTCTGTACAAACACTGGTGGAAAAACCCCACTGCTGTAGAGTACGGAATTTATGGCTGGGGGAAAGTCACTACTGGCCTCAAGAGACAGCGCTACAAGATCGGTGTGTGACCGTGAGAGGATTGCTGGTTTAAACTCCTGCAAATCAGCTAGTGACCTCCCTCTGCTTAAAAAGTAACAAACTAAGTGAAATTTGTTAACAATTCCCCATCCCATTGCCCCTCAGACAAAACCCCATTCCCTATTACGAAAGGTGGTAACTGGTCCAAACGAAATCATGAACAAGAAAATGGATGCGTACACAAACAGGAGGTAGTGTGCAAAAAGGGATTGCCACATGTTATGCAACTAAAATCACAAAATTTGGTTTCAGTCCAGAGAATCCAGATGCGTTTCTAGCACTATGCCTGACCGGCAAGCCGACAAACCTGCGCTAACTAGAGCTAAGCTTGCCACACGCGGGTCCAGACAAGTGTATTTGGTGGCCTGAAGGATAACACGTCTAAAAATCTCAACAGTGAGTCTTAATGCACCAGTGGGGTTAGTTTCTATTGCACCACTTGGATAGGGAGACAATGGACTGAGTTATATTAGTCAATGCAGAGGACTGGTAGCACCAGGTGAGCACCACACTAGTAGACCAACAGAGATGGGCCCTGTAGCAGAGGGGAGGAGCGCTACTCTCTCCTATGGGATGCTCCAGATATATGGTAGATATCTAAAGTACCATCACATTGAGTCCAGGGGAGAGAGAAGCGAAGGCCCACCGAGTCTTGGCTGGTAGGGAGAGTGAGACCGACCAGTCTAACACGGTTTTTGCTGGTTTGAGATTGGTATAGGACAGACCATCAGCTCAAATTGAGAAGTGGTGTCCTTTCTCTCCTTGCCTCGTGAAGAGTGTCCACAGCTCTCAAGTGACAGATTTTCTTGTGCCATTGTTCAAGACTGCACAGGTCATGTCAAAGTCAACAAGAGTCTGCTGGTATTGCTAAAAATGTATCTCAATACCTATAATGGGCCAAGGGGATATTGTGAGATTGGATGCTACCATCCTTTATCTGTTAAGGAGTTACAAAAGCATTATGGGTAAGAATGACAGGGGGATCTAAAACACAAGATAATATAATGGACAGACAGGATTTACTTTAGCATTATCAAAATGAAAACAAGGAAAATAAAAAATATATATCTATAATAACAGAAATCCCTGTCAGCCAGACCTCACTGTACGGCTGATTATTTTTTAACAGGATGGTTGCCTGTCTTGTCTTGCTCCTTCAGTTTGAAGAAGAGGCAATGAGGGAGAGGCTGAAAACCAAATTACAGCGCCCCCCTCCCCTCGGTGGTGTCTCACGACTACCTGCGGCCTCCAGGTAGGTGGATGCCGTTGACCTGGTTGTTGACCTGGCCCTGGGGCAGGGTGCTGGGCAGCAGCAGCTCCAGCTGGGTGAACAGGGAGAAGTGGTCAGAAGGGATGTGGGGGTGCGGACAGCCGCTGATACTGTTCTCATGGAGCCAGTTGGAGTCTAGGGGACCCAGGATGCCCAACACGTTGAGCTGAGGCTTGGAGTAGAAGATGTAGTCAATCACACCCTGAGGAGAGAGAAAAAACAGAGGGGGATGAGTGAGGAGCAGCCTCTGTTAGGGAAAATGTGTGCCGGGCAATTGGCACACCCCATTTTAGTTTACCGGACAAATGAGATTTACTGGCCAGATCTAATGGAAACCCAAATAGATCCAGTCATGTGGCTAATGCTGTTTTAGGAGTGCACAGACCACATGTAAGTGACTGCAATGAATATTGATCTACACAAGCAAAAATAATAAACAATCCAAAGGACAAACTGCTACACGTAACAGAAAGCCTACATGTCCAATGTGATTTGTACTAGCAGTTTAGACAAGACAGACTCAAGTTCACCGCACACTACCTTCTCAGACTGTTGGCTAAATTTAGGCCTAACAGAAAAAAAATGTCAGCAGAGTTTCTAAACCCAGAGGGCCAACCGCGCAATACTTCAGGGAACGCTAGTGAAGCAGACTTGGCCAGGGTCTTGGGTTTGAGAAGTCAATCCTTCTTGGGTTGTCAATTTGCTCGATCTCTAAAGGCACAGCCTAAATTGGAGCCAATGTTTTAAGTTGAACATGTTATTTCTCCAACCTTGTGAAAGTGACAAACTGACATGACTTTGATTTGAAGGCCTGCCCATGTGCAGATCGGCACAAGATGACCATTAGACATGATGAAATGTTAATGTGCATGAGCATAGCTAGCCAATGCCGCCATGACATTGCCTACACATGTGAACAGGGATTTTTATTGAGCAGTATTTTTTTTACACATCTTCATGACTAAATATTTATTGATGTACAGGAAAAGAGAAGTAAAATATACTCTTCCTTAAAATGGAATGATATGACATTTCTGTACAAACACTTCTCCCTGCAGGCATACAGCCATGTATGTCAACCTCTTTGGTGCGGGCTAGTACCAGTTGATTCAACATTGCAAGTCTGACCTCAAAACAGGCAGGTAGACTGAGTAAGCTACAGAGATGATGCAATTGGAAAGACGTGCACCAACCTCCATAAAATGTGATTTATCATCATTTTTATTTCTTTAAAAAAAAAAAAAAATCAGGATGTATTCTGCCAGACATTGTCCAGCAATGTCAGCTTGTGTATTTTTGGGTCAAAAGCAGTCAATTATTTTTCTGCACACGTCAGATTAGATGAAACCTTTCAAAGCAGGTGTACGTTCCAGTAAAGACTGACAACAGTGGGGTGGTTAGGTCAATTGTAATGTCAGAAAAACTGGATTTCCTGACTAATCAGGACCAGATCAAACAGCAATCTGTAATATGTCAAGAGAAGGCCTCAGAGACAGTGCTTCTGATGTGCTTGAGCGCCTCCCTCACCTTGAAGTCGAAGGTGTAGTTGGTGTAAGGCATCAGGCTGTCCTCGTAGGCGCTCTTCAGCTTGAAGCCGTGGGTGATCCTGGAGTTGGACGTGGAGTTCCCGTTCTTGCCGTTGCAGTTAAAGTTGGTGAGGCTGTCGAGGTAGCGCAACTCCTTGAAGTCCTTGTGGGTGCAGTCCACTCCACCTTGACTCAGGTACTCCACCACGCCTGGGGAGAGACGGTAGGGATTTACATTGGTCCGGTTCAATATGGGGGAATGAGCCAACTAAACATTCAATAAGACAGATGTTCATTTTCCATTGCCCTACTGAACACAATGAAGACACTTGTCCACCTCGCATACTTCATTCACAGTAACCATCACCTAACAGGTAGCTAGTGTGCCCATCACTACACTGCTTGCGTGTACCTTTCCCTTCCTTTCTAACTCAGTCACTCACCAGAGTCTGGTAGAGAGTTGAGGTCAGCACAAAGCACTAGAGGGATGCTGTTGGTCTCCCCAGAGACAGAGGAGAGTTTGAGGCTGCGCGTGGCCTTGTCCACGATGTTCTTCACCTCAGACAGGAACATCATGGTCTGGACCAGCTTTACGTCAGAGTACTCCGGGTCCCAGTGCATGTGGGCATTGGCCACCAGTAGGAGCTGTTTCTCCATGCCGTGCAGAGACTTTCCCGCTGGAGAGAGAAGTTTGGGGTTTACTTTATAGGCAGAGCACAGCCAAGGAAAACTCAAGACAGGGAAGCGCAGCAGTCACTCCCCTTTTGAAGTTCTAGGATTGAAGTAAAAAGAGTTGTACACACTGGGCCAGATTAAGAAAATCACAGGCCCCGGGCATTGACTACTCGGACACTGACAAACAGATCAATCTGGTCTTGAATTCAAACAATAGCACAGGGCAATGAAGCGACAATAAAATATTTTAGTTTAATCGATTACACATACAGCGCATTCGGATTGAAGTCACACCCCCTTGACTTTCTACCACATTGTTAAAGTTGGTTTTCTAAAGCCTGAATCTACACACAATATCCCATAACGACAAAGCTAAAACCAGATTGTAAATGAATTAAAAATAAAAAGCAGAAATACCTTTACCTAAGTATTCAGACCCTTTGCTATGATACTAAAATCAAATACAGATGTAGACCTTAGAGGTCGACCGATTAGGATTTTTCAACGCCGATACAGATTGTTGGAGGACCAAAAAAAGCAGATGCTGATTAATCGGACGATTTTTTTTATACACACACACACACACACATATATACATATATACACATATACACATATATATACACATATATACACATATATATACACATATATACATATATATATATATATATATACACATATATACATATACATATATATATACATATATACACATACATACATACACACACACACACACACATACATATATATACACACACACATATACACTAATGACAATAACAATACTGAATGAACACTTATTTTAACTTGATATAATACATCAATAAAATCAATTTAGTCTCAAATAAAGAAACATGTTCAATTTGGTTTAAATAATGCAAAAACAAAGTGTTGAAGAAAGTAAAAGTGCAATATGTGCCATGTAAAAAAGCTAACGTTTAAGTTCCTTGCTCAGAACATGAGAACATATGAAAGCTGGTGGTTCCTTTTATCATGAGTCTTCAATATTCCCAGGTAAGAAGTTTTAGGTTGTAGTAATTGTATGACTATTTCATATACTTAATTTTTTTTATTTCACCTTTTTTAACCAGGTAGGCTAGTTGAGAACAAGTTCTCATTTGCAACTGCGACCTGGCCAAGATAAAGCATAGCAGTGTGAACAGACAACACAGAGTTACACATGGAGTAAACAATTAACAAGTCAATAACACAGTAGAAAAAAAAAAAAGAGTATATACATTGTGTGCAAAAGGCATGAGGAGGTAGGCGAATAATTACAATTTTGCAGATTAACACGAGTGATAAATGATCAGATGGTCATGTACAGGTAGATATATACCTTTGACTATTGAATGTTCTAATAGGTACTTTAGTATTGCCAGCCTAATCTCGAGGGTTGATAGGCTTTAAGTCATAAACAGCGCAATGCTTGAAGCATTGCGAAGAGCTGCTGGCCAACGCAGGAAAGTGCTGTTAGAATGAATGCTTACGAGCCTGCTGCTGCCTACCACCGCTCAGACAGACTGCTCTATCAAATCGTAAACTTAATTATAACATAGAAATATGAGCCTTTGGTCATTAATATGGTCAAATCCGGAAACTATCATGACGAAAACGTTTATTCTTTCAATGAAATACGGAACAGTTCCGTATTTTATCTAACGGGTGGCATCCATAAGTCAAAATATTGCCATTACATTGCACAACCTTCAATATTATGTCATAATTATGTAAAATTCTGGCAAATTAGTTCACAACGAGCCAGGCGGCCCAAGCGGTTGCATAGATCCTGACTCTGCGTGCAATGAATGCGAGGTGACAATTTCCCTAGTTTAATATTGCCTGCTAACATGAATTTCTTTGAACTATATATGGAGGTTTTAAAAAATATACTTCTGTGTATTGATTTTAAAGGCATTGAGGTTTATGGTTAGGTACAGTCGTGCAATGATTCTGCTTTTTTCGCAAATGGGCCTTTGTTAACCTCTTGAGTGTAGGGGGCAGTATTTAGATTTTTGGATTAAAAACATAACCAAATTTAACTGCCTACTTCTCAGGCCCAGAATATGCATATAATTGTCAGATTAAGAAAAAAAAAAAAAAGTATAACAGAACTGATATTGCAGGCGAAAACCTGGGGGAAATCCAACCAGGAAGTGGCTTCCATTTTGAAAACTCCATGTTCCATAACCTGCCGTCGCTCCATTTAAAAGGGATATCAACCAGATTCCTTTTCCTACGGCTTCCCTATGGTGTGAAGTCTTCAGACAGTTTCAGGCCTTTATTTTGAAAAATGAGCGAGGAAGATCACATCGCGTCATTGTATGGCTGGGTGCCAGTAGCGTTTTGTATGCGCAACAGAATGGAGCATCCATTTTCTCTCTCTGAAGCTACATTCCCAGTTGATATATTATCGATTATATATTGTAAAAACAACCTGAGGATTGATTATAAAAAACGTTTGACATGTTTCCTCGATCATTACGGATACTATTTGGAATTTGTCTGCGATGTCGTGACCGCTCGAGCCTGTTGATTTCTGAACATACCGTGCCAACCAAATCGAGGTATTTTGGATATAAAATCATTTTTACGGAACAAAAGGAACATTTGGTTAACTGGGAGTCTCGTGAGTGCAAACATCCGAAGATGAAAGTCAAAGCAATAAATTAAATCGCTTACTTTTCGTGACCAATCTACTTGGCTGCTAGCTGTTTGTAACATTTTGCCTACTGAGAGAGAAGTGCTTACATAAACACTTGGATAGCTTTTGCCGAAAAGATTTATTGAAATCTAACACGCCAGGTGGATTAACAAACTAAGCTGTGTTTTGCTACATTGCACTTGTGATTTCATGAAAATGAAATATTTTCTGTCATTTAATTTGAATTTGGCGCTGTGCAATTTAGCAGATGTTGATGAAAATGATCCCGCAAATGGGATGGGTGCGTCAAGAAGTTAAGTCAGCCTCAAATGATTTTACAGTGGGATATTGGTTACGTTGCAATTCCTAAGGCTTCCACTAGATGTCAACTGTCTTTAGAACCTTGTATGATTTCGCACGCTCCCGTGAGAACGAGCTCTGTTCCATTATTTCTCTACAGACAATAGAATTCTCGGTTGGAATATTATTGAAGATTTGTTAAACATCCTAAAGATTGATTCTATAATTAGTTTGACAGATTTCTATGGAGTGTAACGGAACCTTTGGACATTGTCTGCAACTGGTGGACCCGCTTCGTGAGTGTGGATTTGTTTACCAAACACGCTAAAAAAAAAAGGATCTTTTTGGAAATAAATGGACATTATCAAACAAAAAACATTTAATGTGGAACTGGGATTCCTGGGAGTGCATTCTGAAGATCAAAAGGTAAGTGAAAATTTATAATGCTATTTCTGAATTCTGTTGACTCCAACATGGCGGATATCAATTTGGCTTGATTTTGTCGTCTAAACGTTGTACTCAGATTATTGCATGTTTGCTTTTTCCGTAAAGTTTGTTTAAAATCTGACATAGCGGTTGCATTAAAGAGAAGTATATCTTTAATTCTGTGAATAACACTTGTATCTTATCAATGTTTATGAGTATTTCAGTAATTTGACGCGGCGCTCTGCAAAAATCAACTGCATGTTAAGGAACTACTGAACATAACGCAACAATGTAAACTCAGATTTTTGGATATAAATATAAACTTTACCTAAAAAAAACATGTATTGTGTAACATGAAGTCCTATGAGTGTCATCTGATGAAGATCAAAGGTTAGTGAATAATTTTATCTATATTTCTGCTTTTTGTGGCTCCTCTTTGGCTGGAAAAATGGCTGTGTTTTTTTCCTCACTTGGTGACGACCTAACAAACGTTTGCGGTGCTTTTGCTGTAAAGCATTTTTGAAATCAGACACTGGCTGGATTAACGAGAATTCCATCTTTAAAATGGTGTAAAATACTTGTATGCTTGAGGAATTTGAATGAGATGTGTTTTGTTTTTATTTGGCGCCCTGCAGTTTTCACTGGCTGTTGACAGGTGGGACGCTACTGTCCCACGTACCCTAGAGAGGCTAAGAGTTTGCCAAAAGGAACCTAAAGGACCTGCATGCCTCTGGTCAGAGGAAACCAAGATTTAACGCTTTGGCCTGAATGCCAAGCATCACATCTGGGGGAAACCTGGCACTATCCCTACAGTGAAGCATGGAGGTGGCAGTATCATGCTGTGGGGATATTTTTCATGGACTGGAAGATTAGTCAAGATCGAGGGAAAGATGAACGGAGCAAAGTACAGAGAGATCCTTGACGAAAACCTGCTCCAGAGTGCTCAGAACCTCAGACAAGCAGATGGTGAAGTGTGATTCATTACTTCAGAGAATGTGTTTCCAAAGCGCCAGAGTACAATGCCTGCAAGCTTTACACCACTCCAGCCAATGCGTGGCATTGCACATGGTGATTGTTCTTGTGAGCAGTTGCTTGGCCATGGAAACATTTCATGAAGCTCCAGACGAACAGTTCTTGAGCTGACATTGCTTCCAGAGGCAATTTGGTGGCATCCTATGACGGTACCATGTTGAAAGTCACTGAGCTTTTCAGAACGGCCATTACACTGCCAATGTTTGTCTATGGAAATTGCATGGCTGTGTGTTCAATTTTATACACCTGTCAGCAACAGGTACAGCTGGAATAGACAAATCCACTAATTTCAAGGAGTGTCCACATAAAAAGTATGTGTGTGATATATATTTAGAAACTGGGTTGTTCGAGCTCTGAATGCTGATTGGCTGACAGACGTGGTATATCAGACAGTATACCACGGGTATGACAAAGCATCTTTCTACAGCTCTAAATTAGGTTGGTAGCCAGTTTATAATAGCAGTAAGGCATCTCAGTGCTTGGTGGTATACGGCCAATATACCATAGCTAAGGGCTGTACACAGGCACTCCACTTTGTGTTGTGCCAAGCCCTTAGCTATGGCATATACCACACCTTCTCGGGCATAATTGCTTATATAACACTGAAAATAAATGAAATATGTAATTTCACAGTTCATAAGGAAATTTGTAAATTGAAAAATTCATTAGGCCCCAATATGGATTTCACGACTGAGCAGGGGCGCAGCCATGGGTTGGAATAGGCCCACCCTGACAACCAGAATAAATGTTCCCCACAAAAAGTGCTTTATTACAGACAAATGTATGTGTATTTAACATTTCTGGGATCTTTATTTCAGCTCGGGAAACCAATAATTTGCACGTCGCATTTGAGGCTACATACAGTAGGCTACTAAATAAAATGTCCAGTGGCACACTGACTCATCTAATGATAAAGATGAAGCCATAGGCTACTCACAGTGAAGGCTGATGCACTTCTCATCTGAAGATAAGTGCAGCTACTTTGAAAAACAGTGATGAGCTACTTTGAAAATGTTTTGAAGATGAAACAGTGCGAAGATTTCAGCGAGACAACTCGAAAGTGAAATCCAAATCCATTAATGCCAAGATAATGTAATTCATTGCCCTTGACAATCAACCGCTCTGTTGTGGATGTTGCCTTTCGCCTACTGGTCAAGCACATCGAGCCCTGGTTCACACGACCAAGTAGGCACTATTTTCCCCTACCAGAGTTGGAGTATTGTTGAATCGCACATCCACGAGCTACTTGCTATGGGTGTTGCAGCTATTAGAGTCACAACTGACATTTGGACCAGCGACATCAGCCCCATGAGCAAGCGGAGTCTGACAGCACAGTTGGTTGACGAGGATTTTGTACCGAGGAAAGCCATATTGCATGTTCAAGAATGTGCTGGTTCTCATACAGCGGCTGCCATTTCAATGGCATTTGAGAAAATGTTTGAAACTTGAAAAATCTCCCAGAAAGTTCTCTGAACCGTGACAATGCACGTAACACGACAAAGGCTTCGGAAGAATACGGAGTCGCCAGTTTGCCATGCATGGCACACGGTGCAACTGGCTGTGAACTAAGGTTTTGGTGCCCAATGTAGAATGTCTGACAATGGCAACATGTAGGAAGTCATTTTAAAACACTCACCGCTAGCATAGTCACCTGCAAGCAATACAGGAGCAGCTTGGAGTGAAAATTCAAAGATTTAATTAAGTCGTTTCCAACAGATGGAACAGTCCTATTTACATGGAGAGCCTGCTAGAACAAAAATGAGTGCTTGGCATGTACGCTACCGACTAGGAGCTCCCTGCAACAATCAGTACAAACCAGCGGACTCATTGAAAACATGAACAGTCCTAGCTCCATTCGAACAACTGACCCGAGAAACAAGCTCTTCAACTGCGTCTAAACAAGAAACTCTCTGGCATTCTGAGCCTCTTTACTGTGTCACCACCATGCTCGATGCTAGGAACGCTACTTCGACGCAGACAAAAGAAAAGGGTTACTGTGAAATGTTAGACAAGATGGAAACGGACACAGTAACAGCACACACCCAAGAAGAGGACCCGCGACTGAAGAGGCCATGGACAGACAGGGCTGAAATTTCACTGTTTGACACGATGAAATCCTGGTTGTAAGTGAAAGAAATACATTGTTTATGTTTTACTGGAAATGGGGACATAAGTAAATGTCAACATTTTTTGGGGGGGGGGGGATCAGTGGGTGTGTCAGACCTTTTTCCATTTTCTGTTACTACATCGGCCAACATTTGCCAAAGTTCACCTACGGCTAATGATCCTTTGGAATGGAAGAATAAAGCAATATGTTGTATTAAAATGTACTACTACCCCCCCATTATTTGCAGATACTAGGATACCTGAGAACTTACCATTCCCAGGAAAGACGCACTTGGATACTGGAGAAGGAACAAGCACCGTTTCCCCCATGCCCCCATCCTAGCCTGGGTTCTCCCTGTACTGGTGTGGCCATTGAGCACCTTTTCAGTGCTGCTTCATACATTGTAGACGAAAAAAAGAAATATTCTCTTGACAAAGCCGAGCAGGTCCTCTTTGTGAAGAAAAACCTCCACCAAATGTTAAAATTGTAAATGGTTGGTCATATTGTAACCCAGGCATCTAGTGTCACTGGAAAAATGTTTACTAAGCCCAATGGATTTTCTGTTCATTCATGGCTGGCATAGGTCAAGATTTCCATTTAATTTTAAAGTGTTTAAAAAAAACCAAATATTTCTTAAATGAAAGATTATATGCATTGTAAATTTGCTCTCATTTTACTAATCAAGTCAGTTGAGCACATTTGAAAAGGTTAAGTTGTGCCATTTATAGCAGTTTACAACAGTCAAGTCATTTTGTCAAGCATTTAAAGCTAAAATGATTAACTGCATTTTAGTTTAAAACCAATATTTATTTGAAAGCATTTAAGTTTCTCCATACAGTCAAAATTGGATAGTAGGAAGAGCCACCAACAACCATCTTTGTAACGCAGGGCAGCTAAAATATTTGTCTGTCGTGCGATAAAATACATTCACAGATGTGTAATTCTTCTAATTTAAGTTAAACCATTTGATCCTAACTGAACAAATTAACATATGACACCATTTCAACTATTTAACTGTAACTAGAACGCTTACAAGGTTGCTAAAATGTTAAATATCTTTATTTTTTGGGGGGGCGATATTGGAATCGGCCAAAAATGTCATATCATTGCAACTCTACTTATACTTGTTCAATCTTATGAACGCCAAAGGAGTAAGAACCAGATGAAGAGGCAGGTGCTAGGTGTGGGGTCTAGGGTGAGAAATAGGACAGGGCCATAAGTACTCACAGGATTCCTCCATCATCTCCTTGCGGACCTCCAGCAGTACGGCCACTCCGATGTTGTCCTTGGTCATGACCCTGTTGAGCATGGCCTCAGAGCCCTCAGAGTTAGCCATGGCTAGCTGGTTAAACTCCACCGTGTGCTTCTGCACCACGCTGAACCTGAGAGAGGGAGGACAGAGCAAGAAAGAGAGAAGCAAGGGTGGACAGGGAGAGAAGCAGGGAGAAGTGTTATAAAAGTCTGTCACTAACCAGGTTTCCATCCAACCTTTAATTGCATAAAGTCAGATAGAAATGGACGGAAACATCACATTTGTCAGATTAACTTTCCAAATGTAGACAAGGTGGGATCTTTGTTTAAAAAAACATAATATTGATAACCATCACATTGAAGTAAGCTTGAGTCAGGCGATGAAGTGTTGTCCTCCCACTACAACTCGGAAAAGCATGGAGGTTATTAGGCTACAGATTAAATAAACTATTAACTTCAGGGTAGTGAAAGTGCACGGTGATGAGCTTTCTGTTCCTCTCCAATAAAAATCAAGGGTGTTATTCTGGTGACATGATCGATGCTTGGTTGCTGTTTGACAAATAAATTGCTCTTATCCATAATAATCTCATCATGTAGGTAGCCTACCCATCCCATCTGCAAACTGTTGGCTAGAGAGCATGTGTCAAGACCAGAGTGGGCACATTAGCTATATAATAGCCATCAGCGGAGATTAAAATACAATGGAAACCAATGTAACTAGTAATTTTTTATATTCAAATTAAAATCTGTTGCCAATGGTATGGATACCTAGCAATTGAGTGTTGAGGTCAGGGGGAAACTTCAGTTGCACTCACTTTTCTGTCCTGTAGAATACTGCGCACCCGTCCACATGTTTGCGGTCAGACTCATGCATGGTTCTGGCTCGAGACTTGGGGCTGAAGAAGCCCTCATAGCCCTGCTCCTTCAGCTCTGGCAGGAAGTACTGGTAGTACTGCTCTGTCTCCACTTCCTGTTGAAAACAAAGCAATAACATGAGTGATCAGATATGACTGAATGCAACCATAAGATGTACCAGAGAAATCCAGTGTGCACACTTTGAGCAATCAGTTACATGAATTGATCAGAGAAACCAAAAGGACAGAAGCCGTTTATCCCTGGTTGAGGTAAACATGTACCTGTAGGCTGATGATGTCAGCGCTGCAGTTCATGATCTCCTGCATGATGGACTTCTTCCTGTACTCCCAGTTGAGGGCCCAGGAGGGGCAGTAGCCGTAGAGCTGGCGTGTGGCATACTTATCACACAGCACGTTGTAGCACATAACAGAGAACAATGCTGAGAGGGAGGAACAGGGAGAAAAATAGGAAATAGCATCTTATTCACCTTAATGCTTTTCCCCCCTAATTTATACTTATATTGAATTGTGGTTTTGTGTCATGTGCTGGGGTACTGTGTGTACAGGGACTGTCTGCTGGCTTCTCACCAGAAGGCCTCGTCTGGTCAGGCTCCTGAAGTGCGATCCACGACCGGGACGGGGGCTGCTCTGTGGGGGCTGGGAAGACGGTTGTCCACCTTAGCCATTGGTACTATTTTTTTAATAATATCTAAAACAATGTGAGAGAGGCAGACTTACTGCATTTGATTGAACCTGCCAGATTGTCCAGCAGGTAGTTGAGCAGTTTCCTGGTGCCATCATGCTCCTGGTACAGGCTCATGATTTCTTGTGCAAGAGGGTTTCCTGTTAGGAGTGAAGAACACAATGTTGAATGACATCAAATAAATGCTACGGGATCAACAAATGGGGTCTCTAGGACAGAATTGTTACCAAGATGATAAGCCACACTCACCTTTCAACCCCAGTGTTTGTAACTGAAACAGTTTCCCCAATTCAAATGGCAGAACCCGCAACTGGTTGTTATTTAAAAGCAGTTCCCTGTTGAGGGCGGACACATGGAAACGCAAGTGTCAGAGACTAGCCCCCCTGACAATACAGCCCCTTCCTCAACCTTCCCATAAACAATAAACACATTGACCAGTCATCAATACAGGCAAAAGCAAATCTTCTGTCAACCAAACAGGCTTTTTAAAATGGGACAATGGTTATTTTCAGCACCAACCAGTTACAAGCCCAGTTTAGATCAAAGTGAATCGTGGGAATCATGGTTCCCAGCGAATCACCTGAGAGACACCATGTTGCCGAGCTCTGCCGGCAGGCTCCTGATCTTATTGGACGATAGATCCAGGTACAACAGGTTGTGTAGTTTGGCAATGTCGGGTGGGATGCGCGACAGACAGTTGTCAGCGATGTGTAGGGCAGTGAGGTGGGTCAGAGTCCACAGAGACGGGCTCAGGCTCCTGACATTACCTGGAAACAGAAATGTGGAGGGGGGGGGAGACCGGTAAATAAACATACACTGGTGAGTCAGGTCTCTGTTTGATGGCTTTCTATGCAAAGCAGATACAGGTTGACTTCTACCCAATTTGAATGGACATAAGTAAACACTCATGCTGGACTTCCTGGTTGAGACAAAATACAGGCCTATAATAGAGGCCCTTATCCTCAAAGGATGATGAGAATGCTGGTCACGTTACAAAAAAGGTTGAGAGAAACTGGCCTAGACTATCCCCACATGCTGAGTCCTAATATGAGAACAGCCCCCCTCCACAGCCTCCGGACCAACCCCTGCCGTGCTCACCAGTGATTTCCAGCTCAGGCCAGTAAGACTTCTTTCCATTGGCTGCCTCCTCAGTTGACATGATGGTGTACATACGCCTGGGGTCTGGCGGGTCATATTTTTCTTTGGGCATTCCTGCTGTAACACTGTGTAGAAGAGGTTTAATAACTATTAACATTATTCACTGATAAAATACATGCCAAACACCTTGAGGTATACATTGTGCAAATCTAACATTTTTTTAAAGAATGACTTCACTAATGCTACTTTGCAAACACGCACAGGCCGGCCATTCAGCACATCCTTGTAACTTTTCAAGAGGGTGTCATTTGAGTTTGACAACTTCTGGAAATGAGGCTCAAGAAAGATGTGGCTATTATTGGCTGGCAGATAATTATTTCTGAAATTAGTAACTCAGTTACAATGTCATGAGAATGTATTGTTTTACAGATTACCGCCCAGTGAATTAAATAAAGTTGTATTTATGTAATATTCATGGCATGACTTAAGTTAGATAACTAGCCAATTAGCTAGCTACACACCAGGTCGCACAAAGCAATAACCACAATCACCAGCTAATTGTAACAAATTGGCTTTCCAGCTAATTGAGTGGCGCGTTGAAGACATAAAGTCAGGAAAACAATTGCTAAATGGCCTAACATGTTAGCTAGGTAGCAAGTTAGCTAACGGTTATTAATACCGAATAACTTCGCGAGAATGATAGTTAGCTAACCAATTAATTAAGATAAGGTTCGCGTAATTATTTTATAACAGACCATAACATATGAGCTAGGCTAGCTGAGCAACAGCAAACGTTAACTAGCTAACTCACTTATGTTATGGCTAACTAGCAAACCCCCGCTGAAAGCTATATAGCCACATTTTTCTAACCTGTCCGACTTCATATGGCCAGGTAAGGTAATATCCACGCAGTAGTAATTTGAAACATGAGTTGTGGATCTGTCTCATCCAAATAAACTCGTCGCTTGTGTTGATATTTTACCTGCAAACGCATACCAACTCGCGAGGACGTGTGCGTGCTCTTTTGTTTCTACTTGCTTCACTCGTTTCCGCTGCTGTATCACAGGGAGAAAACAAGCATCATGGCGACTGTCAGGACTCTTTTTTTCCTTCTCTACGATGACAACGCTTGATGCTATTGGCTGGCTTTTGGACGGACCGCACCATCTGTGGTTGAACCAACGACTTTGGGTGAAAATTTATGGACCAAACGCAACTTCAGGGGTGTGTTCAAGAATCAACAGCTGTTAATCAAACTGCTATGATATCACATGGCACTGAACTTTGAGGTGAACCATTCATTGGTCATTATAATGAGCAAATCATGGCCACTGTAATCCAACTCCTAATGAAGGGGCAGGCTGAGGATACACTAAACTGTTCTTCATACACTTGTTTCTTCACTTGACTGGAGACCATGCAAACTATCAGCATATGGGTCTGGAATTACTGGCTTACTTCTTCTGATGCGGGAAAAAGAGAATTGGATGCAGTTAGACTGTCTACACAGGTCCCACCACTATTACATCAATAGCAAACATAGATAAGACAATTAGTTAAAAAAATAAATATTTATTTAAAACAATTCATTGGGGGAAAGATTAGAAAACTGAATGAATCATTACAAAAATAAATAGAAATCATTCAACAGCCGCTTGAACCAAAGCGCTGAGCTTATCGTCAATGAGAGGAGGCCAGCAAATGATCCTGCAGGTAGGTGAGGGACTCGTGGACGTGTGGAGGCAGGTCTTGGCCCAGGTCAGCCTGGGCTCTGGACAGGATGGCCTCTATAGCCTCCTGGACCGCCAACCGTGACAAAGAATCATTCACTGTCTGGATTGGAGCGCGACCATAGCCCCCTCGCTCGGTGACCGCAGAGCGCAGGTGACCTGGAGGTTAAGGGGTCAAAGTGCAGATGGGTTAGGACATGATTTCCCAAATTAAGGGTTGTCTGATTTGAAAATAGGTTTGCGAGAGAACTCGTGCTTGGTTTATAGAACCAGGTTGTCCAACTAGCCACTAGATGTGGTTGTAATAAACAGAGCGGTTTCTGTTTTCTTCCTACAAAATGTGGCTCTATCTTTGAATGGTTTAAGCAACAAAATATTATGACCCCATCACTGAAAGATAAGACTCTCAGGAAAAATGTGTCTTCCATTTCCCTCTGCAATGCCCACAAGTCTTATTAGAACAGAGTGGACAAGATTAGGCACAAAATCAGACTGGGGAAGAAAAAAAATAGTGTTATTTTCTACACAGAAGATCGTACACAATGATTGCCTGGTGATCTTCTGAACTTCCCAAAACCTTTCAGATACATTTAATTTACTTCAAACCATACTTTCGTCAGACTGAAATACTGTCAAAAGTACTTCAGACTGATTTTGTAATAGACTGTCAGACCCAATAAAAAAACGAACATGGTGGGGTTGCAAATTCTTGAAATATCAAAATGGGGTTCTCGGTCAAAAAAGTTTGGGAACCCCTGGGTTAGGAGGACAAAACTAAGGGGAAAGCCTAAAGAGGCTGTGACCAACTTAAAAGTTAAATAAACAGTTCAGGAATGCTTGTTTTGATGGGTGAATCGTTCAGTGACCCACCTTTCATCACTTCCTCATAGCTCAGCAACAACATCCATAGTAGTTGGACCAACTCCTCCCACTTCCTCCAGCTCTCAGCTCCATCCTGAAGAACAACAGAGATGGACTGAGCCTATGCTACATACCTTTGACTTCTCTTAATATTTTACTAAAGAAATTGGTCCGTGTACTGTTTTTTGAGATGCCATAGAAATGAACGTGACTTCCTTCATCAATTCAAAATCTAGTGCTTGTACTCACCTTAGAGTCAGGTGGGAGGGTGGCGTTGTGCAGTACTAGTACTCACCGTAGGGTCAGGTGGGAGGGTGGCATTGTGCAGTACTAGTACTCACCGTAGGGTCAGGTGGGAGGGTGGCATTGTGCAGTACTAGTACTCACCGTAGGGTCAGGTGGGAGGGTGGCATTGTGCAGTACTAGTACTCACCGTAGGGTCAGGTGGGAGGGTGGCATTGTGCAGTACTAGTACTCACCGTAGGGTCAGGTGGGAGGGTGGCATTGTGCAGTACTAGTACTCACCGTAGGGTCAGGTGGGAGGGTGGCATTGTGCAGTACTAGTACTCACCGTAGGGTCAGGTGGGAGGGTGGCATTGTGCAGTACTAGTACTCACCGTAGGGTCAGGTGGGAGGGTGGCATTGTGCAGTACTAGTACTCACCGTAGGGTCAGGTGGGAGGTGGCATTGTGCAGTACTAGTACTCACCGTAGGGTCAGGTGGGAGGGTGGCATTGTGCAGTACTAGTACTCACCGTAGGGTCAGGTGAGAGGGTGGCGTTGTGCAGTACTAGTACTCACCGTAGGGTCAGGTGGGATGGTGGCGTTGTGCAGTACTAGTACTCACCGTAGGGTCAGGTGAGAGGGTGGCGTTGTGCAGTACTAGTACTCACCGTAGGGTCAGGTGGGATGGTGGCGTTGAGCAGTTAGTACTCACCGTAGGGTCAGGTGGGAGGGTGGCGTTGTGCAGTACTCTCACCGTAGGGTCAGGTGGGAGGGTGGCGTTGTGCAGTACTAGTACTCACCGTAGGGTCAGGTGGGAGGGTGGCGTTGTGCGGGTACTAGTACTCACCGTAGGGTCAGGTGGGAGGGTGGCATTGTGCAGTACTAGTACTCACCGTAGGGTCAGGTGGGATGGTGGCGTTGTGCAGTACTAGTACTCACCGTAGGGTCAGGTGGGAGGGTGGCGTTGTGCAGTACTAGTACTCACCGTAGGGTCAGGTGGGAGGGTGGCGTTGTGCGGGTACTAGTACTCACTAGTAGGGTCAGGGTGGCGTTGTGCAGTACTAGTACTCACCGTTGGGTCAGGTGGGATGGTGGCGTTGTGCAGTACTAGTACTCACCGTACGGTCAGGTGGGAGGGTGGCGTTGTGTAGTACTAGTACTCACCGTAGGGTCAGGTGGGAGGGTGGCGTTGTGTAGGAAGTGTAGCAGCAGACTCAGAGACATGGGCAGAGGGGTCTTCTGTGGACTTGCATGGTGCAGCAGGTGCTCTATCAGCTTACACCTCAGTAGTCTGCTCTCCAGGGTCTCCAGCATCAGCATCCTAGGCAAGAAAGGAGAGGTGAAGCGTTGACGCTGTCTGGCTCTACACAGCAAGCATAGTCCTCTTGACGCGTCCCTTCATCTCAACATCCCCTCCATCCTCAAACCCTGACCTGTGTTGTCTCAGACAGACAGTGCTGATGAGCGTGTGGAAGAGTTCCCCAGAGAGTTTGCTGGAGTTGAGAGCCGGGGAGCGGTCCACCTCCAAGGCAAAGGACAGCATCTTCTGGAGGAGGAACACCATTCTGACACACACAAGGCACATGACACACACACGCATTGGCTGTGTGTACTCTGTTTCTATTCTGAATCCTTCAAACTGACCTGATATGAAAGGTGGGGTGCTACAGTGCCTTGCGAAAGTATTCGGCCCCCTTTAACTTTGCGACCTTTTGCCACATTTCAGGCTTCAAATATAAAGATATAAAACTGTATTTTTTTGTGAAGAATCAACAACAAGTGGGACACAATCATGAAGTGGAACGACATTTATTGGATATTTCAAACTTTTTTAACAAAACAAAAACTGAAAAATTGGGCGTGCAAAATTATTCAGCCCCTTTACTTTCAGTGCAGCAAACTCTCTCCAGAAGTTCAGTGAGGATCTCTGAATGATCCAATGTTGACCTAAATGACTAATGATGATAAATACAATCCACCTGTGTGTAATCAAGTCTCCGTATAAATGCACCTGCACTGTGATAGTCTCAGAGGTCCGTTAAAAGGGCAGAGAGCATCATGAAGAACAAGGAACACACCAGGCAGGTCCGAGATACTGTTGTGAAGAAGTTTAAAGCCGGATTTGGATACAAAAAGATTTCCCAAGCTTTAAACATCCCAAGGAGCACTGTGCAAGCGATAATATTGAAATGGAAGGAGTATCCGACCACTGCAAATCTACCAAGACCTGGCCGTCCCTCTAAACTTTCAGCTCATACAAGGAGAAGACTGATCAGAGATGCAGCCAAGAGGCCCATGATCACTCTGGATGAACTGCAGAGATCTACAGCTGAGGTGGGAGACTCTGTCCACAGGACAACAATCAGTCGTATATTGCACAAATCTGGCCTTTATGGAAGAGTGGCAAGAAGAAAGCCATTTCTTAAAGATATCCATAAAAAGTGTTGTTTAAAGTTTGCCACAAGCCACCTGGGAGACACACCAAACATGTGGAAGAAGGTGCTCTGGTCAGATGAAACCAAAATTGAACTTTTTGGCAACAATGCAAAACGTTATGTTTGGCGTAAAAGCAACACAGCTCATCACCCTGAACACACCATCCCCACTGTCAAACATGGTGGTGGCAGCATCATGGTTTGGGCCTGCTTTTCTTCAGCAGGGACAGGGAAGATGGTTAAAATTGATGGGAAGATGGATGGAGCCAAATACAGGACCATTCTGGAAGAAAACCTGATGCAGTCTGCAAAAGACCTGAGACTGGGACGGAGATGTCTTCCAACAAGACAATGATCCAAAACATAAAGCAAAATCTACAATGGAATGGTTCAAAAATAAACATATCCAGGTGTTAGAATGGCCAAGTCAAAGTCCAGACCTGAATCCAATCGAGAATCTGTGGAAAGAACTGAAAACTGCTGTTCACAAATGCTCTCCATCCAACCTCACTGAGCTCGAGCTGTTTTGCAAGGAGGAATGGGAAAAATTTCAGTCTCTCGATGTGCAAAACTGATAGAGACATACCCCAAGCGACTTACAGCTGTAATCGCAGCAAAAGGTGGCGCTACAAAGTATTAACTTAAGGGGGCTGAATAACTTTGCACGCCCAATTTTTCAGTTTTTGATTTGTTAAAAAAGTTTGAAATATCCAATAAATGTCGTTCCACTTCATGATTGTGTCCCACTTGTTGTTGATTCTTCACAAAAAAATACAGTTTTACATCTTTATGTTTGAAGCCTGAAATGTGGCAAAAGGTCGCAAAGTTCAAGGGGGCCGAATACTTTCGCAAGGCACTGTATATTTCCAATCTCAAAACAATAAGTCAAGGGGTGTGGAATGTTGTCATTTTTAACTCACTTTAGATGTTCATCTTTTTCCTTCTGTGTTTTCAACTCAATGTCAGCAGACATGTTGTCTTTGTCCCCGGTTGATTTCACAATAGCAGCAAAGAGCCAATTGATAACATCTCTGATGGGAGGGAGAAGATGTAGAAAATAATTAAACACTAATAAAATTGTCATACAAACCTCAACAAAATGCACACCTGTCTCTCTTCTCAGGAACTGATCAAGACAAATATATATATATTTTTTTAATTCTCCTGGACACACAATGCTCACCTGACCTGGGTGAACCGTACATCACATGACAGGGTTGCCTTGGCGATGGAATGGTGGAGATCACGGAAGGAAAGTTTGACCCGGAAGTCATCCTCCATGGTCTGGACGACATACTGCAGCAGCATACGCACCACCTCACAGCAGAGCCTCCTGCCACGGCTCTAAGGAAGAGGAGAATTGACAGGAAGGTGGTCAGATCAACTATCCTAGTAAAAGCATAATACCCCTGTAAACCTGATGCTTATGGAAACATTGCTTCCCTCACTGCTCTAATAAAAACTGGGTGTATAATCATAATCAATTGTTAAGGTGCTGAGAGAGGCCTGTCACTGTCATTACCTGTTCAGCAGCCATGACTGATGTCAACAGCTCCCAGTCCCATGGAATAGTGGTCTGATCAGTGTGATTGTGCCTCTGGGTCCTCATGAGGAGAGTGTAGGCCTCCAGACAGAGAAAGTCGGGACACTGGGGGTCCAGCAGGATGCCTCTGAGGAGGTGGGTGGTGATGTCGATGGGGGGGAAGAAGCGGGGCTGCAGCAGGTCAGAAAGCAGCTGCAGGGTGCCCTCTGGGTAGTTCTCCTCCATGGTGCTGTACACCAGGCTCAAGCTCTGTCTGCACAGAGGCTCTGGGTCACCAAAACCATCGTCCTCCTCTTCCTCATCCTCCTGGAGAGGGAGAGAGAGAGAAACAACAGAAGAGTGAGAGAAACCACAGGAAAATGTGGGGAAAATGTCTCTCCTACTTACCAGGAGCTGAACTGGTCCAGCCATCAGCTGCCTCAGTTTCCTGAGCTGGATTGGACACACATAGCGCCTGTCCTCTCTGCTGACCTCCATGTCATTCTCACCACCAACCCTCTCTCCACCCATCTCCTCTCCTTCATTGCCATCCCTCCATGCAGTAGTCATCAAGCCCTCAGCCCCCAAACCAGGCTGGCTGGCCTCAGGAGATCTGGGCCCTGCCTCCACATCCATGTCCTCAGACCGCAGCGACATGGGAGGGTCACTAGGGATACTACTACACATGTACAGGGGGCTATCCATAACCAGGTCTGCCTCAGTCTCATCCACAGGCCAGTCTGGGGACTCCCCAGCTAGGATGACTGTGGACGTAGGGCTGGGGGTCCCGTTGGGATGGCTCTCATTATTGCTATGAGTTCCTCCCATGCAGGAGCCAGGGGAGTTGGAGCCGGTGGTTAGCTGGGAATTCTGGGGAGCCTGTTGGTCTGGTTCTATGGAAGGAGAGCAGGGACTGAAGATGGTGCAGTTTAAGGCCTGAAGTTGATTTATTTCCTCCAACAGCACTGATCCTGTGCCATTGGTGGGAGAGCAATAGGGGTAGACTGGATCCTGTTTAAGACTGTGTGTACTGGTGGGGTAGTTGTCTGGGTCACTCTGGTTGAGACACACTGTCTGATCATCAGGTAGAGGTGGAGAGAGAGAGCTTTCAAAGGGGATGTGTGTAGGGGAATAACAGGTGTCGTTGTGCTGAGTTTCATGTACACCCCAATCCTCTGAGAACCTGAAAGGGTCTGGGTCAATATCATCAGGGACGTAATAGGGGCTGTCTAGGCTTTGGGGGGAGAGGGAGAGAGTAGCATAGAGTAATGATTGTGGAGACCCTGGTTCTTCCCTTTCCTCTGTCAGAAGAGGTTTGTCCGTTGTAAACATAGACTCTATTTCTTGCTCTTCCAATGCATGCTTTTCTACTTTTCCAGTGCAGCTAGTCAGAGCTTCATTTGGAATGGTTGAGGTTTGGGTCTTGGCCTTGAGGCATTCTGGCTCTTCTTTCCCTTCACACAGTGGTTGAGAAGTTATACCCAAGCACTGTTGTGACTCCCAAGTTATCTGGTAAGAGGAAGACCCTGAGGCTTTTGCCTTCCCTGCTGGCGGTTCAGATTTAGGCACACTTGGTGATTTGACAGGACATTTTGGAATGTCTACATCTGAGCATTTCACAGCGTTCTTGACATCTGGTGGTCGAGTTGAAGATGAATCCCTGAGAGAACTCTGATTGGACTCAAGGATGTCACTTTCTTCTGCTTTTAAAACAGCTTTGTTCTCCAACTCTTGTTCAGTTGGGGAGCAGGACAGAGAATCTGGACTTTTGGTATGTGGTCCTTTGTGTTTTGAAAGTCCCTCAGTCTTTTTCTCTCCCTGAGGTAGTGGACTCACCGGCCCTGGATCTGAGTGATCCGAGAGGTTGTTGTCACTCAAGTCCACCACTTCTACAGGCCCACCTGGGTCCCTCCTCCTGCGCCTCCTTGGTGGTGGTAGTGCCCACCTCCGACCAGTAATGTCAATCACAAACTGAAAGAGACAGGTGAACCACAGTAAATAGAATCTCATTCTAGTTCTATGAGGTAAACATCAACATAAATTAAATATACTTTAAGTGTATGCATTGACTGATCTCAGGTTGCTGAATATATATGCCATCGACTGCAGACGCAATTATTTAATATTCTCAATATCATCAACAACAAAAAACATTAACCCTGGCCTGACCAGGTGTGTTTTTGGACAGTCACGTCGTTAGGTTATAACGGCTAACTATCTAACGTTAGCTAGCTAGCTGGAACACGATTTGGTCTACTCTCAAACTATTACCAGGTCAACTTGGTTAAGTGGCTACACCACATTGAATATCTTCAACAACAATGTAACGTTAGCTATCGTTTTAAAAATGTTGTGTTGATAAGAAAAGTTAGGTCGGGTCAACAAGTTCAGAAAATGCCAAACTGCCGCTGAGTTGGTGAGTGAAGTGGACCAACCAATGACCGTCTGTCTGTCTGTCTACAGTATCGCCAGTTTGCGGCACGCGCCACGCCCTCAGCTGGTTTTGCGTTACATTAACCTACAGATAATTAGCTAGCTGTCAATGCCAACAACTTTTTTCTGAACTACTACATCATTTGGGCCTGCAAGTTACCTACTCTTGTATTTTCACACATGCCAAACATAACTCTTCTGTTGATGTACGGGTAGCCCTTGCAACTTCACGGGGAACACTTACCGGTGTGTAGGCAGCCAGATTGACCCATCCTCCTCTGATAAATGGTATTGCTTCGGCCTTGTTCTCGGTGTCACTGTAAACACCAACAACTTCAACATCCGAGTCCTCTCCGCTCCCGGAGCTGAGCGAAATTATATCATCCATCTCTAACTTTTAACTTCTCAAATTAGCTAGCCATTTAGCTAGCACCTAGCTAGCTAATTAGCCAGCGAACCAGCGGGAAGCACTCATGAGTATGATGGTACGATAGCTATCTAACGTAACTAAAATACAGCGAGCAAATTCTATCCATTTTATGAAATCGATGCCGTAAATAAAGAGATGATCCAAAGTGAGTCACAACATTTATCAAGTAGCCACAGAACAAAGCAAATCAGCAAACTTTTTCGTTTTTGCGGTCACGCGATACTTTAGCTAACGTTACATGGGTTCTTCCGCTTGTGACACCTGCCGCTGCGCTGTGAACGTTACTTATTAAAATTATTTTGATCATATCAGTTTCTAAATAACAGATGTCACGCCTACTCAAGTTTCTTTACCATAACTAGCCAATTCTAATTACAAAGTGTAACAGTGATTGAAACCGCATCTAGCTAGCTACATTTTCCATTTCCTTGTTTTGAGCTGGGTCATACTGGAGGAAGATTTACCGCAGTTTAACTGACCCTACACCTACCAGTAGAGGGAGATGCAGGTCATGAATTTGTATTTTATTGTATTTTTATTTAACGAGGGATGGTCATGAACTAGTAAAGTAGAAGGATCGCAAAGAGGAGACCATACATATTCTTTGCCCGGCCACAGGACACAATTTTTCTGTAATGCATGTTTGTGTGGGGAAATTCCCTGCAATGCTATGTTTAAAAATATATATAATGCACCACAAATTATGTTATGTAAAGGCCAGTTATGTAAATTTCCTGCATTTCTACACAATCTATATAATACGACGCATGGCCCTTCTAGCCGTCTCTATTTAGAATAACAAAAAGTAAGCAGAAATGCCCACAGTCATCAAGCTAAGTAAGAGATCATTATTAAATATGTTTAAGTGATTGATAAGACTGAACTAGATAAAAGATCATTCAATAATCAATATTGAGTTGCACCTTTAACCAATAGCCTAACAAATGAACGACTCTTTAAAACATAAAGTTCAAAGACTTAACATCTTTATCAAGACATCCTTTATATCACATTTCAGCCAGACCGCCCAGCCAGCCCGAGCCACCTGCACGCCCAAACCCCAACAGTCTAGTCAATTCCTCAACTCTCTCCCGACCCCCACCAGTCTAGTCAATAACTCAACTCTCTCCTGACCCCCACCAGTCTAGTACAAGGGAAAGGTTTGGTAACAAAAGTAAAAAACACACAAAAAAACACATCCACCTACACATACAGTGGCAAGAAAAAGTATGTGAACCCTTTGGAAATACCTGGATTTCTGCATAAATTGGTCATCAAATTTGATCTGATCTTCATCCAAGTCACAACAATAGACAAACATAGTGTGCTTAAACTAATAACACACAAATTATTGTGTTTTTCTTGTCTATATTCAATACATAATTTAAACATTCACAATGTAGTTTGGAAAAAGTATGTGAACCCCTAGGCTAATGACTTCTCCAAAAGCTAATTGGAGTCAGGAGTCAGCTAACCTTGAGTCCAATCAATGAGATGAGATTGGAGACGGTCGTTAGAGCTGCCTTGCCCTATAAAAAACACTCACAAAATGTGAGGTTGTTATTCACAAGAAGCATTGTCTGATGTGAACCATGCCTCAAACAGAAGAGAGCTCAGAAGACCTAAGATTAAGAATTGTTGACTTGTATAAAGCTTGAAAGGTTTACAAAAGTATCTCTAAAAGCCTTGATGTTCATCAGTCCATGGTAAGACAAATTGTATATAATTGGAGAAAGTTCAGCACTGTTGCTTCTCTGCCTAGGAGTGGCCGTCCTGCAAAGATGACTGCAAGAGTGCAGAATTCTCAATGAGGTTAAGAAGAATCCTAGAGTGTCAGCTAGGAGTGTCAGCTAATTTACAGAAATCTCTGGAACACGCTAATATCTATGTTGACGAGTCTACGATACGTGAAACACTAAACAAGAATGGTGTTCATGGGAGGACCCCACGGAAGAAGCCACTGCTGTCCAAAAAAACTATTACTGCACGTCTGAAATTTGCAAAAGTGCACCTGGATGTTCCACAGCGCCACTGGCAAAATATTCTGTGGACAGATGAAACTACAGTAGAGTTGTTTGGAAGGAACACACAACACTGTGTGGAGGAAAAAAAGGCACAGCACATCAACATCAAAATCTCAACCCAACTGTAAAGTATGGTGGAGGGAGCATCATGGTTTGGGGCTGCTTTGTTGACTCAGGGCCTGGACAGCTTGCTATCACTGATGGGAAAATTAATTCCCAAAATTATCAAGACATTTTGCAGGAGAATGTAAGGCTATCTGTCTGCCAATTGAAGCTCAACAGAAGTTGGATGATGCAACAGGACAACGAACCAAAACACTGAAGTAAATCAACAATAAAAGAAAATATCCCTTCTGGAGTGGCCCAGTCAGAGTCCTGAACTCAACCTGATTTGAGATGCTGTGGCATGACCTCGAGAGCAGTTCACACCAGACATCCAAAGAATATTTTTTAACTGAAACAGTTTTGGAAAGAGGACTGGTTCAAAATTCCTTCAGACTGTTGTGCAGGTCTGATCCGCAACTACAGAAAACGTTTGGTTGAGGTTATTGCTGCCAAAGGAGGGTCAACCAGTTATTACATCCAAGGGTTCACATACTTTTCCCACCCTACACTGTGAATGTTTACACGGTGTGTTCAATAAAGACATGAACATGTATAATTGTTTGTTATTAGTTTAAGCAGACTGTTTGTCTATTGTTGTGACCTAGATGAAGATAACATTTTATGACCAATGTTTGCAGAAATCCAGGTATTTCCAAAGGGTTCACATTCAGTATACATTAACACACAGAAACAGCACGTCCTCCATATAATTAATCTCATAGGCCTAATAGTACTGTAGAGCTCTTTAGGATCTTAGTGAAACATTCATTATTGATTTCAGCCTTAGATGTGTTAGGCCAAGGCCAGTGACAACCCACAGGACGGCAGTGTCCTCTGTCCAGTGTCTGTTATTTTGCCCATCTTAATATTTTTTTCTTTTTATATGGCTTTTTCTTTGCTACTCTGCCTAGAAGGCCAGCATCCCAGTGTTGCCTCTTCACTGTTGACTTTGAGACTGGTGTTTTGCAGTTACTATGTAATGAAGCTGCCAGTTGAGGACTTGCGAGGCGTCTGTTTCTCAAACTAGACATTCTAATGTACTTATCCTCTTGCTCAGTTGTGCACCGGGGCCTCCCACTCTTTCTATTCTGGTAAGAGCCAGTTTGCAGTGTTCTGTGAAGGGAGTTGTACACTGCGCTGTACGAGATCTTCAGTTTCTTGGGAATTTCTCGCGTGGAATAGCCTTCATTTCTCAGAACAAGAAAAGACTGACGAGTTTCAGAAGAAAGTTCTTCGTTTCTAGCCATTTTGAGTTTGAAATCGAACCCACAAATGCTGATGCTCTAGATCCTCAACTTGTCTCAAGAAGGCCAGTTTTATTGCTTATTTAATCAGAACAACAGTTTTCAGCTGTGTTAACATAATTGCAAAATGGTTTTCTAATGATCAATTAGCCTTTTAAAATTATAAACTCGGATTAGCTGACAAAACGTGCCATTGGAACACAGGAGTGATGGTTGCTGATAACGGGCCTCTGTACGACTATGTAGATACTCCATTAAAAATCAGCCGTTTCCAGCTACAATAGTCATTTACAACATTAACAATGTCTACACTGTATTTCTGATCAATTAGATGTTATTTTAATGGACAAAAAATATGCTTCTTTCAAAAACAAGGACATTTCTAATTGACCCCAAACTTTTGAACGGTAGTGTATTTTCAAATGGGACAAAACAAAGGCTACAGATTTTGTCCTTATGTGGGAGGCACCTGTGGCCGGTGGCACCTTAATTCGGGTGGACGGGCTCATAAAAATGTCTGGAAAAGAAATAAATGGAATGCTATTGAACACATCAAACACAAGATTTCCATGTGTTTGATATCATTCCATTTACTCCTTTCCAGCCATTATTATGAGCCGTCCTCCCCTCAGCAGCCTCCTGTGGTATGAGGTAATCTGAGACAAAATATCCACTGAGTAATCTTATTAACCTGACTTTCAGTACACTGGTCTGTATATCGGTTTGTATTTCTGGTTTGTATTTTCAATGCTGATGCAATTAACATGCGACTTGCACAATATGTCAACAATGGCCCAGTTTAACCGAAGCACAAACTAAACATTGTCCAAATCAATCAGCTGGAGCATTTCATTGCAAGGTAACAGGCTTTAGTCGACAACATTCGGCTATTGTTTACATATTGTGCATCACATGAAATGCTTCAGGATATGGAAAATACAAGCAACCGAACCTACCGACTCCGCAAAAGGTCAGGGTATCCACAGGAAAGTGTTGTTTCCCTATCTCCACCTTCTACCGCCTAAAGGACCAACAGCACGGACAACCAATAAAATATGTTTAAATATAACTTTATTCAACATTATAGCTTGTAGAGACTATTGTGTCTTTTTTACAGCAACTTCTTTCAGACTGATATCCATGAAGTAACCATGTAACAGTCCGATGTTTAGACAAGTGCTGATCCTAAGCCAGCCTTTCAAAAGCTTTGCCTTCACACAACCTGTCCGCAAGCACAGTGCTGTCTGTGCAGTCCAAATCCAGCAGTCTGAAACTGCCAAACAGCCTACCAGACCGCTCTGAGGCGTCTGCATGGTCCTAAAGCACACTGGGGCAGTTTTTTGTATCACAGTGAAATTATAAAACTAGGGAGGGGAACAAAAATGCCATTTGAGAATGTTAACAGTGCTAGTGCTTCTGTGTTAACATGACAATATTATACTGAGATGTTACATCACAGGATGTAGAGTGTGCACTAAGCCATTGATTCAGTGTGATAACAAATGGCATGAAAAATAAAATGAGAATATTCACATTTCCAGGTTTCCAAGGTGATATACAACAGGGGAACTGTCCTGTATACATTGCCTGCGTCAGGGGCTACAGAGCCTATGTAGTGTTGGAAATTAAGCTTCCAACCACTGGTACAACCTTAGTCTGTTTTCTCTAGAAGGAGTCAATCCTAACCCATTGTAAGGCGATTTGATTATAGGCAACTAAAGACATTTGTTTTGTATCAATACTCCGTATATTTCTTTCAGCATGACCTTGAATGACATCAATCATTAGAACACACTTCCAAATATTGTTGAAAGAGGAATCATCATCAGATATCAGATAATCTACACAGCAACATCTATCTATTGAGTCAGTGTTCTGTACATAACATGGTTGTGAAGGTACTGACAGACTACCTGTACTTTTAGAGCTGAATACGAGGAATAATAATATTGTGTGTATGCGTGTGCGTATCCGTGTGCGTGTGTGTGTGTGCCTGAGGTGCAGTGAATCAGGCTGTTACACAGAGAGAAAACAGACTGAGTTGAATACCACAAACAAAAGCCACTGCCTGGTAAAGCATCGTCACCTTGATAGATATGTCTTTATACAGGAAATCAATGCTGCTGACAGCTGCATAAACGGATTAGAAAAACAAACAATGAAATGTAATTGGCAAAAATTGACTTTCATACATTTTTATACACTTTTATATGTAATATTGTAGATATTCTTACTAGCTGATATGGACAGATGCTACACCAAGATGTAGGAGTTTGTAATATAAGCACTTTGTCTTGCATAAAGTGGATATTGTCAATGTAATTAATTAACATTGTATATTCAATGAATTGTGTTTAATTGTGTTTAATTTGTTAGCTTTAGAAATCGCCACAAAACTCCAACTTCTAAGCCTGATGAGTACTGATATTCAAAACCCACAAGAGAATGATTTCTCCAACAGACATGGCAGCTCTGCTTCTAGCTCCTAAGCAACTTTGCAATATTTTGTTTATTTCCCATCCTATGTCCTGATATTGCCATGTTCTGAACACTAGATGGTGGTGTTCCTGGTGTTAGGTGATTAAAAATACATCCCTCCCTGATTTTATTGGGATAGTTTAACAAAATACAAAATTACATATTGGTTTTCTTAGCCTGTAAGCATTCTATGGACAAGGTACAACAGCTTCCCATGCGTTGGTTTTGTTTACCTGGCCACTGTTTCAAATGCTAACGATTTAGCATTTGTGGCACAAATCCAATTCAAGTCAATTGGATATATTTTAGCATATTCATGCTTCATGTTCTAATCATCCTAAAGTATCCAAACATTTATTGTGTAACTCAATTAAGTTACTTGAAATTATTTACATATGAAGCGCGAAAATGCTAATATACAGTTGAAGTCAGAAGCTACATACACCTTAGCCAAATACATTTAAACTAAGTTTTTCACAATTCCTGACATTTAATCCTAGTAAAAAAAATCCTGTCTTAGGTCAGTTAGGATCACCACTTTATTTTAAGAATTTGAAATGTCAGGATAATAGTAGCGAGAATGATTTATTTCAGCTTTTATTTAGTTCATCAAATCAAATTTATTTATATAGCCCTTCATACATCAGCTGATATCTCAAAGTGCTGTACAGAAACCCAGCCTAAAACCCCAAACAGCAAGCAATGCAGGTGTAGAAGCACGGTGGCTAGGAAAAACTCCCTAGAAAGGCCAAAACCTAGGAAGAAACCTAGAGAGGAACCAGGCTATGTGGGGTGGCCAGTCCTCTTCTGGCTGTGCCGGGTGGAGATTATAACAGAACATGGCCAAGATGTTCAAATGTTCATAAATGACCAGCATGGTCCAATAATAATAAGACAGTTGAAACTGGAGCAGCAGCACGGTCAGGTGGACTGGGGACAGCAAGGAGTCATCATGTCAGGTAGTCCTGGGGCATGGTCCTAGGGCTCAGGTCCTCCGAGAGAGAGAAAGAAAGAGAGAATTATAGAGAGCATATGTGGGGTGGCCAGTCCTCTTCTAGTTCATCACATTCCCAGTGGGTCAGAAGTTTACATACACTCAATTAGTATTTGGTAGCATTGCCTTTATATTGTTTAACTTGGGTCAAACATTTTGGGTAGCCTTCTACAAGCTTCCCACAATAAGTTGGGTGAATTTTGGCCCATTCCTCCTGACAGAGCTGGTGTAACTGAGCCAGGTTAGTAGGCCTCCTTGGTCACACACACTTTTCAGTTCTGTCCACACATTTTCTATAGGATTGAGGTCAGAGCTTTGTGATGGCCACTCAAATACCTAGACTTTGTTGTCCTTAAGCACTTTTGCCACAAATTTGGAAGTCAGCTTGGGGTCAATGTCCATTTGGAAGACCCATTTGCGACCAAGCTTTAACTTCCAGACTGATGTCTTGAGATGTTGCTTCAATATATCCACATAGTTTTCTTTAGTTGTTTTCTGTTAGTTTAGTTTTCTGATGCCATCTATTTTGTGAAGTGCACCAGTCCCTCCTGCATCAAAGCACCCCCACTGTCACACCCTGACCATAGTTTGCTTTGTATGTTTCTATGTTTTGTTTGGTCAGGGTGTGATCTGAGTGGGCATTCTATGTTGTGTGTCTAGTTTGTCTGTTTCTGTGTTTGGCCTGATATGGTTCTCAATCAGAGGCAGGTGTCATTGTCTCTGATTGGGAACCATATTTAGGTAGCCTGTTTGGTGTTGAGTTTTGTGGGTGATTGTCTCCTGTGTCAGTGTTTGTTCCACACGGGACTGTTTTGGGTTTACACGTTTGTTGTTTTTGTAGTTTATTCATGTGTAGTTTTCTTATTAAAAACAAACATGAATTTCAACCACGCTGCATTTTGGTCCTCCTCTCCTTCGACGGAAGAATCCCGTGACACCCACAACATGATGCTGCCACCCCTGTGCTTCACGGTTGGGATGGTGTTCTTCGGCTTGCAAGTCTCCCCCTTTTTCCTCCAAACATAACGGTGGTCATTATGGCCAAACAGTTCTATTTTTGTTTCATCAGACCAGAGGACATTTCTCCAAAAAGTATGATCTTTGTCCACATGTGCAGTTGCAAACCGTAGTCTGGCTTTATTATGGGGGATTTGAAACAGTGGCTTCTTCCTTGCTTCCTTGCCTTTCAGGTTATGTCGATAGAGGACTCGTTTTACTGTGGATATAGATACTTTCTACCTGTTTCCTCCAGCATCTTCACAAGGTCCTTTGCTGTTGTTCTGGGATTGATTTGTACTTTTCTCACCAAAGCACGTTCATCTCTAGGAGATAGAACGCGTCTCCTTCCTGAGTGGTATGATGGCTGTGTGGTCCCATGGTGTTTTACTTGCGTACTATTGTTTGTAAAGATGAATGTGGTACCTTCAGGTGTTTGGAAATTGCTCCCAAGGATGAACCAGACTTGTGGAGTTCTACAATTTTTTTCTGAGGTCTTGGCTGATTTCTTTTGATTATCCAATGATGTCAAGCAAAGAGGCAAAACAAATTGACTCAAATGATGTCAATTAGCCTATCAGAAGCTTCTAAAGTCATCGCTTTTAGCCATCGCCGCTCCACCTTTCATTTTCCATTTGTTTTGTCTTGTTTTTCCGCACACCTGTTTTACATCCCCTCATAACTCTAGGTGTATATTATCCTCTGTTCCCCCCCATGTCTGTGTGTAATTGCTCGTTACGTGTCATGTGTGACGCTTCATGCTGTTTTTTTGCCGGGTCTTGTTTGGAACCTGTATGCTGTATATTATTTGTGTGACGAGTGCGCTATTCGCTTTTGCCTTTGGCGGAAGTGTCGTTACGCAGTTTTTCTTCTGCGAAATAGTGTGCCTGTTCACTCATCTCTGCTCTCCTGCACCTGACTTCAGTTAACCAGTTGCGCACACCGTTGACAGAATTACACACCTACCATCAAGTCAGCAGGAGCAGGTACCCCGGTTGTAGGGGTCAAGGAGCGTGGCAGAGAGCACGCGGCGATGCTGCAACATCTAGGCGCCGTGATGGACCGCGTCGTCCAGACCATGGACCGCTGGGAGAGACAGAGAATCCCTCCAGCGCCTCCACCAGCACAACAGGGTTTACCACTACTTGTCCCTCCTGTACCCGGTCCCAGTGGGATGCTTCTCGCCCTTCCGAGGAAATATGATGGAAAGGCGGCATGCTGCCAGGGTTTCCTACTACAGCTGTACCTATACCTGGCCACCGTTTACCCAGCTCCCTCGGGAAGGGAGAGGGAGTCCACCCTCGTCTTGTGCCTCTCAGGGAGAGCTCTGGAGTGGGCTAACGCCATGTGGGGAGAAGGAGATGCAGTGTTAGACCACTTCGAGGAGTTCACCCGCTGCTTCCGGACGGTCTTCAACCACCGGCCCGAGGGTAGAGCGGCGGGTGAACGCCTCTTCCACCTGAGGCAGAGGACGAATTTCGGACCCTGGCCGCCGGAGCAGGATTCAACGACAGGGCCCTTATCGACCACTACCACTGCAGCCTGCGCAAGGATGTCCGTCGGGAGTTGGCCTGCAGGGATACCACCCTCACCTTAGACCAGCTGGTGGACCTGTCCATTCGGTTGGATAACCTGCTGGTCACCCGCGGACGTCCAGAGAGGGCTCTGTCGGTTCCATCTCCCAGCACCACCACGGTGCCTATGGAGCTGGGAGGTGCTGCGCTCAGGGAGGCCATAGGAGGGGCCTTCACGTGCACCATCTGTGACCGCAGAGGTCACACTGCCGGTCGGTGCCGGGTTGGTGCCTCTGGGGGTCGAGGCAGCAGGCAGGGCACTCTGGCGTCACCCCAGGTGAGCCTGCACCACTCTCATCCAGAACCCTCTGTTGTACACCTTTTTGTTAATGTAAAATTTCCTGAGTATTCCCCGCATTCCCAGCATAAGGCTCTCGTTGATTCAGGCATGGCTGGGAATTTAATTGACAGAGCTTTCGCCCATAGTTTAGGGATCCCTATTGTTCCAGTGGTTAGGCCTTTCCCAGTTCACGCTTTGGACAATCGACCATTAGGATCCGGGTTGATTAGGGAGGCCACCACTCCCCTGGGCATGGTGACGCAGGGGGGTCACGAGGAGAGAATCAGTCTCTTCCTTATTGACTGTCCTGCGTTTCCCGTGGTACTTGGCCTTCCCTGGCTAGCTCGTCATGACCCCACCATTTCATGGCAACAGAGGGCTCTCAAGGGGTGCTCGCGGAGATGTTTAGGGGTTTCCGTTGGTGCTACTACGGTGGAAAGTCCAGACAAGGTCTCCACCGTGCGCATCCCCCAGAATAAACCGATTTGGTTCTCGCCTTCTCCAAAAAGAAGGCGACTCAATTACCACCATATCGACAGAGGGATTGTGCAATAAATCTTCTGGTAGACGCACACTTCCCAGGAGTCACGTGTATCCCCTGTCACAGGCGGAGACGGCGGCTATGGAAACATATGTCTCCGAATCCCTGCGTCAGGGATACATTCGGTCCTCCACTTCACCCGCCTCCTCGAGTTCATTTTTTGTGAAGAAGGAGGGAGGTCTGCGCCTGTGTATTGACTATCGAGGTCTAAACCAGATCCCTGTGAGGAACAGTTACCCGCTACCTCTCATACCCACAGCAATTGAGTCAATGCACGGGGCATGCTTCTTCACCAAACTAGATCTCAGGAGCTCTTACAACCTGGTGCGTATCCAGGAGGGAGACGAGTGGAAGATGGCTTTCAGTACTACCTCAGGGCATTATGAGTACCTCGTCATGCAGTACGGGTTGATGAATGCTCCATCAGTCTTCCAAGCCTTTGTAGACGAGATTCTCAGGGACCTGCACGGGCAGGGTATAGTGGTGTATATTGATGACATTCTGATATACCCCGCTACACGCGCCGAGCATGTGTCCCTGGTGGGCAGGGTGCTTGGTCGTCTGTTGGAGCATGACCTGTATGTCAAGGCTGAGAAATGCCTGTTCTTCCAACAGTCGGTCTCCTTCCTAGGGTACCGCATTTCCACCTCAGGGGTGGAGATGGAGAGTGACCGCATTTCAGCCTTGCGTAATTGGCCAACTCCCACCACGGTAAAGGAGGTGCAGCAGTTTCTAGGGTTTGCCAATTACTACTGGAGGTTTATCCAGGGTTTTGGTCAGGTACCTCCCATTACCTCACTGCGGAAGGGGGGACCGGGAAGTTTGCGGTGGTCGGTTAAGGTGGACAGGGCTTTTGGCACCTAAGAGCTCTGTTTACCTCGGATCCTATGCTGGCCCATCCGGATCCCTTTTTGGCGTTCATAGTGGAGGTGCACGCATCCGAGGCTGGGATAGAAGCCGTGCTCTCTCAGCGCTCGGGCACGCCACTGAAGCTCCGCCCCTGTGCCTTCTTCTTCTCGAGGCAGCTCAGCCCGGCAGAGCAAAACTATGATGTGGGGGACCGGGAGCTGTTGGCTGTGGTCAAGGCTTTGAAGGTGTGGAGACATTGGCTTGAGGGGGCTAAACACCCTTTTCTCATCTGGACTGACTTCCGCAACCTGGAGTACATCCAGGCAGCGAGGAGACTGAATCCTCGTCAGGCCAGGTGGACCATGTTTTTAACCCATTTTGCTTTCACCCCTTCCTACAGACCAGATTCCCAAATGTGAAGGCAGACTCACTTTCCCAGCTGTATGACACAGAGGAGTGGCCCATGGATCATACTTCCATACTTCCGGCCTCCTGCCTGGTAGCGCCGGTAGTGTGGGAGCTGGACGCGGACATTGAGCAGGCGTTACGTGCAGAGCCCCCTCCCCTCCAGTGTCCTGCTGGGCGTTTGTACGTTCTGTCTGCTGTCCATGACCAGTTGATCTATTGGGCACACAAGTCACCCTACTCTGGTCATCCTGGAATCGGTCGGACGGTGCGCTGTTTGAGTGGGTAGTACTGGTGGCCTACCTTGGCCAAGGACGTGAGGGTTTATGTCTCCTCCTCTTCGGTGTGTGCCCAGTGTAAGACTCCTAGGCACCTGCCCAGAGGGAAGCTACACCCCTTACCCATTCCACAACGGCCTTGGTCGCACCTGTCAGTGGATTTTCTTACCGATCTCCCCCCCACAGGGAAACACCACGATCCTGGTCGTTGTGGATCGGTTCTGCCGTCTCCTCCCTCTGCCCAGTCACCCTAGGGCCCTACAGACTGTGGAGGCCTTGTTTACGCACGTCTTCTGGCACTATGGGGTATCTGAGGATACAGTGTCTGATCTAGGTGCCCAGTTCACTTCGAGGCTCTGGAAGGCATTCATGGAATGGTTTCACCCCGAGAGTAATGGGCAGGTGGAGAGAGTGAACCAGGATGTGGGCAGGTTTCTGCTGTATTATTGCCAGGACCGGCCGGGGAGTGGGCGGCGTTCGTGCCCTGGGCCGAGATGGCTCAGAACTCGCTCCGCCACTCCTCCACTAACCTCTCCCCCTTGAGGTGCGTACTGGGGTACCAGCCGGTTCTCGCGCCTTGGCATCAGAGTAAGACCGAGGCTCCTGCGTTAGAGTACTGGTTCAGGCGCTCAGGCCGGTGGTGGCTGGCCCGCTCCAGGAGTCTGGGGTGTGGGAGGTTCCTCTTCCCCCTCTGGACATCGAGGGGGCGCCGGCGTACTCGGTACGCGCCATAATGTATTTGAGGAGTCGGGCGAGGGGCCTTCAGTACCTCGTGGATTGGGAAGGGTACAGTCCGGAGAAGAGGTGCTGAGTTCCGGTGGAGGATGTGTTGGACCCTTCAATGCTGAGGGAGTTCCACCGTCTCCGGCCTGATCGCCCTGTGCCTCGCCCTCCAGGTTGTCCCAGAGGGCGGTGTCGGCGCGCTGCTGGAGCCGTGCATCAGGGAGGGGGTACTGTCACGACTCCCGCCAAAGTCGGCTCCTCTTCTTGTTCGGGCGACGCTCGGCGGTCGACGTCACCGGTCTTCTTTCATTTCGCCGCTCCACCTTTCATTTTCCATTTGTTTTGTCTTGTTTTTCCTCACACCTGTTTTACATCCCCTCATCACTCTACGTGTATATTATCCTCTGTTCCCCCATGTCTGTGTGTGTAATTGTTTATTACTTGTCATGTGTGATGCTTCATGCTGTTTTTTCGCCAGGTCTTGTTTGGAACCCATGGTATTGTATGCTGTACATTATTTGTGTGACGAGTGCATTATTTGCTTTTGCCGGGAGTGTCGTTACACAGTTGCGTCCGACTGTTTTTCGTTCTACCAAATAAAGTGTGCCTGTTCACTCATCTCTGCTCTCCTGCACCTGACTTCAGTTAACCAGTTGTGCACACCGTTGACACTGACCCACTGCCACTGGAATTGTGACACAGTGAATTTTAAGTGCTACAATCTGTCTGTAAACAATTGTTGGAAAAATGACTTGTGTCATGCACAAAGTAGATGTCCTGATCGACTTGCCAAAACTATAGTTTGTTAACAAGAAATTTGTGGTGGTTGAAAAACGAGTTTTAATGACTCCAACCTAATTGTATGTAAACTTCCGACTTCAACTGCAGGTACCATTAATGAATTAACTTGATTTGATTTGTGGAACAAATGCTAAAAGTTAGTCTTTGAAAGAAGTATAACTACAAAAACGATTTCAGACCAGTCTGAGTGGTGGGTGTCAAAATCCTCTATCTTTTTCCACCTTTTGAGGTGGAACAACCACAGAGATATTTAATTTAAAAAATAAATAATTCACAGACCTTGAACATAAAACATTCTCTGGATAGCTTATAATCACAGCAGGTCTGTGGAAGAAATAAAACATCAGAAAGATCCCCTCATCCGAACCCTATTATCTTGCATTACCAGGAATTAGCGTAGGGAGGGAGGACAGTCTGCACACTAAATTCCTGGCTTTACTTAATGGCTGAGTCTGAATTGGAGTGCGTTAGTGGTACTTCAGAAGTACTGGTTCCCTTCGAGTTTCTCTGATATTCAGCAACACATCTTTTCACTTGGTATTGATTTTCACCTCTCTCTCTTTCTTAGCCTGTAAACACATCTTGCTGTGACCGTTTGTCAGATAATCTTGTGTGCCTCAGACTCATGTAGGAGTTGGCTGTAGTCATACCACGCAAGCCGACTCCAGATCGACTGACACTAAAGATCTAATTAACCCTTGGACGAAAAAAAAACTATTGTCCCATGAATCTAAGAGGTAGAATAAGCCTATTCAGAATGGCATGGCTCACAAAGTTTTTATACTTAGTTCTGGTAATACCAATTACCCCATCGAAGACATTCTTTAAAAACGTATACTTGGTCATAACAGACTTTCTATGGGCAAATAAAACTCATAGAATTAAAAGGAAAGTTTTACATCATCCTAAGTCTGAGGGTGGTTTTAACTTTCCAGACTTGGAATTATATCAACTCGCCACCCAAGGCCTTTACTTGCGACACATAGTTCAATGCACTAAAGAGGAATGATGGATACATATTGAAGATGAGCATGTTCATCCCCAGAATCGTTTGATGTGTCTATTTTCTAAGGATAAAGCTAAGAACAATAACAACTTCAGAGTTAAGAACACTATAACAACATGGAAGAAAATGTTATGTGCTCTACAAGAACTAATATCTTTCCCTAAAAACACGACCCTATGGAGCAATCCTTGGACAGCTTTTCAGAATTCACCGATAAAATGATCCACATGGAAAACAAAAGGCATAGAAACTGTAAATGGCTTGGTAATAGGAAATACATGTATTTCCATCACTGCATTATAGCTGACAGTCATCTGTCAAATATTCAAAAGATGACGTTTACACCCTAGAAAGGTCTGGATGGCTGTCTTCTCACTTGGGAAATCCATAATATAAGTAATGTAAACACATTTTTCTAAATGTATTCATCTGTCGAAGAAATGTGTATTTACCACCCACCGGTGGTTTGCTGCGTCACTACATCAATTTATATCACTTCACTGCAACGTCACGTCAAAGGGGCGGTCCTTAGAAAAACATTTATCCAGTTCGACTGCTTTACAGCACAGACATGGCAAAACAATGACTGTACAATAAAGAATTCGACCTAAACACTTCCTTAAACCTAAAATAAGTAAAGAACTAATTTTGTGTGGAATTTGTTTACATTGGAGGCAGACACTGCATATGCTCAGAATGACAAAATTGAGACCTTTACATAGCCCTTCTCACCTTGTCTATCAGAAGGATGCATGCTGCTTAAATGGCCGAAAATGTTGCCTGGCGGCTCTGGTGAATCCTTGCAGACTGGCAGCTCTGGCGGCTCCTTGCAGACTGGCAGCTCCTTGCAGACTGGCAGCTCTGGCAGCTCCTTGCAGACTGGCAGCTCTGGCAGCTCCATGCACACTGGCAGCTCCTTGCAGACTGGCAGCTCTGGCTGCTCCTTGCAGACTGGCAGCGCTGAACAGGTGGGAGACTCCGGCAGCGCTGTAGAGGCAGAAGGCTCTGGCAGCGCTAAACAGGCGGGAGACTCCGGCAGCGCTGGAGAGGAGGAAGGTTCTGACTGCGCTGAACAGGCGGGAGACTCCGGCAGCGCTGTAGAGGAGGAAGACTCTGGCAGGGCTAGATAGGCGGGAGACTCCGGCAGCGCTGGAGAGGAGGAAGGCTCTGGCAGCGCTGGACAGGCGAGGCGCACTGTAGGCCTGATGCGTGGTGCTGGCACTGGGCCGAGGACACGCACAGGAAGCCTGGTGTGGGGAGCTGCCACCGGAGGGCTGATGCGTGGGGGTGGTACTGGATAGACCGGACCGTGCAGGCGCACTGGAGCTCTTGAGCACCGAGCCTGCCCAACCTTACCTGGTTGAATGCTCCCGGTCGCCCTGCCAGTGCGGCGAGGTGGAATAGCCCGCACTGGGCTATGCAGGCGAACCGGGGACACCGAGCGCAAGGCTGGTGCCATGTAAGCCGGCCCAAGGAGACGCACTGGAGACCAGATGCGTAGAGCCGGCTTCATGACACTTGGCTCGATGCTTACTCTAGCCCGGCCGATACGCGGAGCTGGTATGTACCGCACCGGGCTATGCACCCACACTGGGGACACCGTGCGCACCACAGCATAACACGGTGCCTGCTCGGTCTCTCTAGCCCCCCGGTAAGCACAGGAAGTTTGCGCAGGTATCCTACCTGGCGTCGCCATACTCCCTGTGAGCCCCCAAGACATTTTTGGGGCTGACTCCCGGGCTTCCTTGCCAACCGTGTTCCCTCGTATCGCCGGCTCCTCTCTCCAGCTGCCTCTGCTCTCCTAAGTGCCTCCACCTGTTCCCATGGGAGGCGATCTCTTCCAGCCAGTATCTCCTCCCAAGTGTAACAACCCTTGCCTTCCAAAACGTCTTCCCATGTCCATTCCTCCTTTCGCTGCTCCTGCTGCCGCTGCCTGTCACCACGCCGCTTGGTCCTGTTGTGGTGGGTGATGCTGTTACGGTTTTCTTGCGGTGAAGGAGAGTCGGACCAAAATGCAGCGTGGTATTCTTGATACATGTTTAATGACGATGAAAAAACGAACAATACAAAAACAACAAACGTAACGTGAAAACCTATACAGCCTATCTGGTGACAACAAACACAGAGACAGGAACAATCACCCACGAAACACTCAAAGAATATGGCTGCCTAAATATGGTTCCCAATCAGAGACAACGATAAAAACCTGCCTCTGATTGAGAACCACTCCAGACAGCCATAGACTATGCTAGAAAACCCCACTAAGCCACAATCCCAATACGTACGAAAAACGCCAAGACAAAACCCATGTCACACCCTGGCCTGACCAAATAAATAAAGAAAACACGAAATACTAAGACCAGGGCGTGACAGTACCTTAGTAGCGCTTCCCTTCCTCCTCTTTCTAACAATTAAACTGTGTTTGAACCGACCTGGCTAGAACTCTGAGAAACTTATGATATTACAGGGAGTACTTCACAAGGTTTCCCTAATCTCGTGGGAATGGTACTGTCGGCTGGGTAGTGATACCCAATGGTGAGAACTCTGGAGAAGGATAATACTCACCTACTGTTCGTGTGTATGAATGTGCGTAGGATATCTACTGTTTGTGAGAAAGTATGTGCGTAATTAAGGAGCATGGTATAAAATGGATGTCTTTGTATAATGGACTTCAGAGTGCTCCCGTAAATAAACATTTTGACTATTGTAAACTGGGACTCGTCTGTTTCATTCAACCAGAATCTTACAAACTCTGGGTTGCAGACTAGATTAATTGAAGTTTATGAACATCGATAACGAAATTCTCATAACAGAATGCTATGAAGTCCAAAAGTCATGGTGTTGTCAGAAGTATTACAATGTAAACTTACTTTTAATCTATCTGCATATTTCAAGACATGGCATATGGGGGTGTAGTGAGATAACCAATAGGTTGTATGATACTTTTGTCATCTTAAAAAACATATACTTGCAAACTGTAAATCAACCAATCTGTCATTAACACAATGGAAAGGTCAAATGCTGTATTATCTAAATGTTGAAAGCACGTGGGCGACGGAGAGAAACAACATGGTGCAGTTTGAGGCCATGTGGCGGATCGTGATGCGGGCGCTGGAGATGGGGGTGTGAGCAGGTGGGTCTGGGAAGGGGTGATGTACTTGATGTCTGTGTGAGGTTGTCGTTTGTATGTGTATGTTTTGAAATGCAAAAATATAAATAATAATGTTACAACATAAAAAGGAAATCAAAATATACACTCACAATTGATTGAAACACAACTTTATTAATCTTTATCTTGGAATGCCAACCTATTTTTGTAGTTCACTTCATAGTCAACCTCCATTTGACTGTGGTTCTAAAGACAATATATCCCTGTGTTGTCCTCCCTATTCAGACAGTAGCAGTGTCCAGTTGACAGGAGGGGAGGTGGTTAAGGTTGGAGATAAGAAGCCCAGAGGATGCTGGGTACAAAATAAGAAAAGAGAAACGACAGTCCATCATTTCTTTAAGACATGAAGGTCAGTCAATGCGGAAACTTTCAAGAACTTTGAAAGTTTCTTCAAGTGCAGTCGCATTAAACCATCAAGCACTATGAAGGAAAGACCCAGAGTTACCTCTGCTGCAGAAGACAAGTTCATTAGTTACTAGCCTCATAAATTGCAGCCCAAATAAATGCTTCACAGAGTTCAAGTATCAGACACATTAACATCAACTGTTTAGAGGAGACTGCGTGAATCAGGCGTTCATTATAGAATTGCTGCAAAGAAACCACTACTAAAGGACACCAATAATAAGAAGAGACTTGCTTGGGCCAAGAAACATGAGCAATGGACATTAGACTGGTGGAAATCTGACCTTTGGTCTGATGAGTCCAAATTTGAGATTTTTGATTCCAACCGCCATGTATTTGTGAGATGCAGAGTAGGTGAACAGATGATTTCTGCATGTGTGATTCCCACCGTGAAGCATGGAGGAAGAGGTGTGATGGTTTGAGTGTGCTTTGCTGGTGACACTGTGATTTATTTAGAATTCAAGGCACACTTAACCAGCATGGCTACCACAGCATTCTGCAGCAATACGCCACCCCATCTGGGACAATGACTCAACACACCACCAGGCTGGGTAAGGGCTATTTGACCAAGAAGGAGAGTTATGGAGTGCCGCATCAGATGACCTGGCCTGCACAGTCACCCGACTTCAACCCAAATGAGATGGTTTGGGATGAGTTGGACCACAGAGTGAAGGAAAAGCAGCCAACAAATGCTCAACATATGGGGGAATTCCTTCAACACTTTTGGAAAAGCATTCCAGGTGAAGCTGGTTGAGAGAAAGCCAAGAGTGTACAAAGCTGTCATCAAGGCAAAGGGTGGCTCCTTTGAAGAATCTAAAATCTAAAATCTATTCTGAATTGTTTAACACTTTTTTGGTTACTACATGATTCCATATGTGTTATTTCATAGTTTGATGTATTCACTATTATTCTACGATATGGAAAAAGTACAAATAAAGAAAAACCCTTGAATGAGTAGGTGTGTCCAAACCCAGCCATTGAGGTCGAAGGAATTACCAAAGAGCTTCGAGACAGATGTGTCGAGGCACAGTTCTGGGGAAGAGCATCAAAACATTTTTGCAGCATTGAAGGTCCCCGTGAGCACAGTGGCCTCCATCATTCTTAAATGGTAGAAGTTTGCCAAACTGAGCAAACAGGGGAGAAGGGCCTTGGTCAGGGAGGTGACCAAGAACCCGATGGTCACTCTGACAGAGCTCTAGAGTTCCTCTGTGGAGATGGGAGAACCTTCCAGAAGGACAACCATCTCTGCAGCACTCCACCAATCAGACCTTTATTTTAGAGTGGCCAGACGGAAGCCATTCCTCAGTAAAAGGCACATGACAGCCCGCTTGGAGTAAAGACTCTAAAGACTCTCAGACCATGAGAAACTCTCAGACCATGAGTCTCTGAATGTCCTTGAGTGGCCCAGCCAGAGCCCGGACTTGAACCCGATCGAACATCTCTGGAGAGACCTGAAAATAGGTGTGCGGCAACACTCCCCATCCAACCTGACAGAGCTCGAGAGGGTCTGCAGAGAAGAATAGGAGAAACTCTCCAAATACAGGTGTGCCAAGATTGTAGCATCATACCCAAGAAGACTCAAGGCTGTAATCGCTGCCAAAGGTGCTTCAACAAAGTACTGAATAAAGGGTCTGAATACTTATGTAAATGTTATATTTCATTTTTTAATATATTTTTTTATAAATTAGCAAACATTTCTAAAAACTGTTTTTGCTTTGTCATTATGGGCTATTTTGTGTAGATTGATGAGGGGAAAACAAACAATTTAAGCGATTTTAGAATAAAGGACGTAATCTAATGTCAGGCATGTGCTTACTTGTGGTGAAGTCAGGTACAGGAGAGCAGAGAATTGTGAACAGGCGCACACTTTATTTTGGCAGGAGAGAGATACAGACGGACGCAGCTGCGTCAAAAAAAAAACGCCAGCCAACAAGGCAAAGTGTAAAGCGTGCAAAAACAGTCACAAAACATCAAATGTATAACAATACAAACAGGCTTCGTGAAATAACACAGGAAAAAACGCATGCAAGCCCAGTGCGTACAAAAACACGTAACACACAAACATTTTCACACAAAGACATGAGGGGGAACAGAGGAGTAAATACATGTAGTGTGATTGGGGAATGAAAACCAGGTGTGCAGGGAACAAGACAAAACAAATGGATAAATGAAAAATGGAGCGGCGATGGCTCGAAAGCCGGTGACGTCGACCGCCGAACGCCGCCCGAACAAGGAGAGGAGTCTACTTCGGAGGAAGTTGTGACATCTAACAAAATGTGGAAAAATTCAATGGGTCTGATTACTTTCCAAAGGCCCTGTACATACTGTACTCTCAGCCAACCCTCTCTATCTGTTCTATAAATTAACTTGTGCCTACTTGAAAAAATACTATAGCGTACTATTTTATAAATACCTGTTTTTACAGACTTTATTATAGTATTTACTGAAGTGCTTTTGCTGACTTTACTGTAGTATACTGTAGAATTTACTGTAGTGTTTTTGGGGACATTACCGTAGTATACTGCAGTGTTTATTGTAGTGTTTTTGGGGACATTACTGTACTTTTTACTATAGTGTTTATGTTTTATCTTTATAAAATTAGTGTGCAGTATTCTACAGCACACTATACAATTCTATAGTAAGTACTACACATGATCGTGGGGTATAGCATTCTACAGTATACAGTACTATTGATTATCACAGAATACTATAAGTACTATAAGAAAGTACTATAGTATTCTATAGTAAACTGTAATATTCTTTATGTGGGTGTAGAAGTTTTGTAAGTCTATATGAGTGTATTGATTAAGTTGGAACCTACATCTGGGATATTTAAACTCTGGATTAATGTGCCAAGCCCTTTTAGATACCTTTGGGCAGTTTTTAATGAATACAGCAGTAGGTGAAAAATAAAGATGAACAAACAGGAGACTTTGCTTACTGTAGCACTTCCCAACTCTGCTGACCCATAAGGCCATATCCTCTGTGCATTGTTATTATCAATGATGGATGACTTACTGTTTGGTCTTTGGCCATACATTCTCATAACACAGATGAATTGGGTTCTATGAGTTTTTGACATTGCTGTAAAAATGAAGGGTGTTATTAAATATTCAACAAGGCAATATTCCCCTTTGTGTCTGTTTTAGATATTGTTGTTGGATGCTCACAGAAACAATACAAAATGTGCTTCCAGCATCATTCAACAATGAATGCAACAGAATAACAACTCTAACTTAGAATTATGAAAGCTAAATAACTCTAAAATGAATCAAAGGTCATCCTTGTGCAAACAGAGAACAAATCGGTTTGCCTGCCTGCCTGCCTGCCTGCCTGCCTGCCTGCCTGCCTGCCTGATCCTCAGACGTGGCTGTTGGCCTGTCACTGATGCTGTTCTGGCCAAGGTCGGAGTGGCATTTTGGAGTGGTGCACCTGTGACCACTGGTATTGGTACAGTGATGACTGTTAGGCTGACAATGAGCGATCCTGTGTCATTACCAGTGAGTGCTGTGGCCGGGATAAGAGCTAAGTGCTTGACAAGCTGGGCCAGATGGCCTGGATGGATGGATGGATGGATGGATGGAGAGAGTACAAACCCTTATACTTACCTAACTCCACAAAATCCAACCCGTCTCCGATCCCCATCCGCCAGCTATACGATCCAGTACAGACTAAAAGAGCCAGCAGCCTGGAACCACAACACACCTGTCATGCATCCTGCCATGCTCTGTCATGAACACCCCCTGCTCTGCTCTGCTAGTGGCCCCACTTTCTGGCGCTTAATATCCCCTAATCATGGTCCATCTGAGTGGTATAGCATGCCAGAGGCAGAGGCAGGAAGTGTTGATGGCTGACCAGGGCTCTAGTGAGTCACACACTAGGCTGCCCAACGCTACCCACCTGACACTGTCCACAGTGTATGACAAGCGTCTGACGAGCGGCAACTTCTGACTGAGAGGAAATGACACGTAATGATACGCAAACTGAGATTTAAAGGGATATAAAGCCTCAAACTGTGTTGTTGGAAACCCTTTAACTTAAAGATTGAGAGTGGGATGTTATGTTACTTTGTTAGAAGAGTGGAGCCATTTAAGTTCCCAAACTAAATTATGTAATGGAATAATGTCCATTGTAAGTGTGATAGAGGTTTCATATCTTACTTTACTTTTTTAGGGAAGAAATGTTTACTTTAAAAACTGTTGCCTCTGTTGGGTGGATAAAGAAAGAGTTGAAGTTCAACTAATTGGAAGGACAAGGATAAATGAATCATGCTGTGAAATTAAGCTGCAAAAAATGACACAATGATTGCTCCATCTCTCCAATTTTTTGATTTGCTAAATGATCTGGAGTATCAAGGAGAGCGGCGTTCGCACCAAGGTAAACAAGCGCTCGTGGATATTTAGGGGAGATGTTTTCTGCGATAATAGAAGCCACAATCAAACTCACCGCCGCCTGACACAAAAATAACAGGGAAAGAGGCCAAACGTCAAATGAGATGAATGTGCTAATGAACACTTGGCACCAGGTAGAGATTCAGATGGATGCCTCGAATTTCGCAAGTCTGCTCCGTAAAATCCAGGAATGGCTGGGCCAAATGCAGTGCCTTCAGAAAGTATTCATACCCCTTGACTTATTCCTTATTTTGTTGTGTTACAGCCTGAATTCAAAATTGATTCAATTTCTGTTTGGGATTTTAGGCTGGGTTTCTGTATAGCACATTGTGACATCGGCTGATGTAAAAAGGGCTTTATAAATACATTTGATTGATTGAGATGTATTTTCTCATGCATCTACACACAGTACCCCATAATGACAAAGTGAAAACATGTTTTTAGAAATATTAGCAAATTGATTGAAAATTAAATACAGAAATATCTCATTTACGTAAGTATTCATACCCCTGTGTCAATACTTTATCAAATCACCTTTGGCAGTGATTACAGCTATGAGTATTTTCAGATTTACCTTGGATTTTCAAGTAGATATAAATCAAAACTGTAACTTCACCACTCAGGAACATTCACAGTCTTCTTGGTAAGCAACTAGTGTAGATTTGGCCTTGTGTTTCAGGTTGTTGTCCTGCTGAAAGGTGAATTAATCTCCCAGGGTCTGGTGGAAAGCAGACTGAACCAGGTTTTCCTGAAGGATTTTGCCTGTGCTTACTCTCCATTCCGTTTATTTGTTATCCTGAAAAACTCCCCGGTTCTTAATGATTATAACCATAGTCATAGCCACCGCTATGCTTGAAAATATGGAGAGTGGTACTCAGCAATGTATTGGATTTGCCCCAAACTGTAACAGTTTTCTTTAGGTGAAGTAGAGGCGGACCAAAATGCAGCGTGGTTGTTATTCATTGTACTTTAATAAAGAAACTGTACACGAATAAACTAACAAAACAAACGTGCGAAAACCTAAAACAGTCCCATCTGGTGCAAAACATAGAGACAGGAACAATCAACCACAAACACACAGTGACACCCAGGCTACCTAAGTATGATTCTCAATCAGAGACAACTAATGACACCTGCCTCTGATTGAGAACCATACTAGGCCGAAACATAGAAATACCCAAATCATAGAAAAACAAACATAGACTGCCCACCCAACTCACGCCCTGACCATACTAAATAATGACAAAACAAAGGAAATAAAGGTCAGAAAGTGACAGTACCCCCCCCCCAAAAGGTGCGGACTCCGGCCGCAAAACCTTAACCTATAGGGGAGGGTCTGGGTGGGCGTCTGTCCGCGGTGGCGGCTCTGGCGCGGGACGCGGACCACACTTCACCATTGTCTTAGTCTGCCTTATTGTCCGCCTTCGTGGCTTTCTAACCATGGCCACCCTTCTCAATGACCCCACTGGACAGAGGGGCAGCTCGGGACAGAGGGGCAGGGGCCCTGGCGCCTCTGGGCTGAGGGGCTCTGGCGCCTCTGAGCTGAGGGGCTCCGGCAGCAGCGCCGGACAGGCGGGAGACTCCGGCAGCAGCGCCGGACAGGCGGGAGACTCCGGCAGCAGCGCCAGACAGGCGGGAGACTCCGGCAGCAGCGCCGGACAGGTGGGAGACTCCGGCAGCAGCGCCGGACAGGTGGGAGACTCCGGCAGCAGCGCCGGACAGGCGGGAGACTCCGGCAGCAGCGCCGGACAGGCGGGAGACTCCGGCAGCAGCGCCGGACAGGCGGGAGCACCTGCAGGGAGGAGACAGAGAGACAGCCTGGTGCGTGGGGCTGCCACAGGAACCACCAGGCTGGGGAGACCTTCAGGAGGCTTGGTGTTAGGAGGAGGCACCTGAAGGACCGGGCTGTGGGGGAGCACTGTTGCTCTGGTGCGCAACCTTGGCACCACTTCCCCAGGCTGGACAACTACTCTAGCCCGGATCCTCCAGAGTGCAGGCACAGGTTGAACCGGGCTGTGGGTAAGCACGGGAGATCTAGTGCTTACTACATGCACCTCTCCCTTAGGCTCCACTCCCACATTTGCCCGGCACGAGCGGAGCGCAGGCAGAGGACGCACTGCACCCTCCCAGCTCCCCGGAGACACAGCACGCAGAGCCTGCGCAGGATACCCTGGACCAAAACTGCGTACCGGCGACCAGACCCGCTGAGCAGGCACCATACGCCCTGGCTCGATGCCCACACTCGCATGGCACTTTCGGGGGGCTGCCCTATAGCGCACCGGGCTATGGGCACGTACTGGCGACACCGTGCGCTTAACCGCATAATACGGTGCCTGACCAGTAATGTGCTGCTTATTATAAGCACGAGGAGTGAGCGCAGGTCTGCTACCTGGCTTAGTACCACACCTCGTCTACCCCCCCAAAAAATATTTTGGGGGCTGCCTCTCGTACCTGTCGCACTGCCGTGCTGCCTCCTCATATCGCCGCCGCTCAGCTTTCGCTGCCTCCAGCTCTGCTTTGGGGCGTCGATATTCCCCAGCCTGTGCCCAGGGTCCCTCTCCGTTCAGTATCTCCTCCCATGTCCAGGAGTCCTGTGATGCTGGCCGCTGTTGTTGCTGCTGCTGCTGCTGTCGTCGCTGTCTTTTACCACGCCGCTTGGTCCTTGGTTGGTGGGTGATTCTGTAACAGTTTTCTTTAGGTGAAGTAGAGGCGGACCAAAATGCAGCGTGGTTGTTATTCATTGTACTTTAATAAAGAAACTGTACACGAATAAACTAACAAAACAACAAACGTGCGAAAACCTAAAACACTCCTATCTGGTGCAAAACACAGAGACAGGAACAATCACCCACAAACACACAGTGACACCCTAGGCTACCTAAGTATGATTCTCAAGCAGAGACAACTAATGACACCTGCCTCTGATTGAGAACCATACTAGGCCGAAACATAGAAATACCCAAATCATAGAAAAACAAACAGACTGCCCACCCAACTCACGCCCTGGCCATACTAAATAATGACAAAACAAAGGAAATAAAGGTCAGAACGTGACACAAACATAACACTTTGGATTTAGGGCAAAAAGTAAATTGCTTTGCCACATTTTTTGACTTACAACTATAGCGCCTTGTTGCAAACAATATGCATTGTTTGGATATTTTCACTCTGTCAATAAGGTTAGTATTACGGAGTAACTGCGGTGTAGTTCATCCAGTTGATCCATCCTCAGTTTTCTCCTATCACAGCCACTCTGTAACTGTTTTAAAGTGTCCATTGTCCTCAGGGCGAAATCCCGGACCGGTTTCCTTCCTCTCCGAGTTAGGAAGGACACCTGTATATTTATAGTGACATGGTGTATTGATACACCATCCAAAGTGTAAGTAATAACTTCACCATGCTCATAGGGATATTTGTTGTCTGCTTTTTTCTTTGTACCCATCTACCAATAGGTGCTCTTCTTTGCGTGGCATTGGTTAACCTCAACCTTGTGGGTGAATCTGGGTTTGAAATTCACTGTTCCACTGAGGGACCTTACCTGTATGTGTGGGGTACAGAGATGAGGTAGTCATTCAAAAATCATGTTGAACACTAGTCCATGCAACTTATTATGTGACTCCTTAAGCACATTTTTACTCCTGAACGTATTTAAGCTTGCCATATCAAAGGGGTTGAACACTTATTGACTCAAGTAAACTTTCCATTTTTAATTAATTTGTAAAAATGTCTGAAAACATAATTCCACTTTGACATTAAGGGGTATTGTTTGCAGACCAGTGGCAAATAATGTCAATTTTAAATTAAGTCTGTAACGCAATTTATTATTATTTTTATTTATTATTTTTTTTGGGGGGGGTCAAGGGGTGTGAATACTTTCTGAATGCACTGTACCAGGTTGTGGCAGGAATGCGACAAATCTAAAATATGTAGCTCTGACCAAAGTCAAAAGTAAATGAATTGGCTTCACAACCACTCGACATGACAGACATGGGAGCTGCCCATTACAAAGCCTTGAGGCTTACATGTGATTGAACATGGAATTCAACGTCACAATAGTGTTGGCTGCTGGGAGGCAAGAAGAGTTGCCTCATCAAAGATTAGGCTTTTAGAAAGAGCTTGACATCGCCCTGGTAACGTTGTCAGTCAGACTATTGTCATCACCACTATAGATGGCAATCAAATCAAACAATATTTGTATATAGCCAACTAGTTTGTCCCCTGAAAGTTAGCTTGTTAACTAGTCATATTGACGTGATCTGTTGTTAGCTAGCTAGCCAATTCCATTAATCAAAATAACTTATCATGTCTGTCAGCAGCAATCGTGATTAAATACTCTTAAAAACAATGTTCAAAAAGGGATAATGTTAGCTAACGTCACTAGGTAGGCCTACTTTGGTTTGAGAAAAAAGTACATTAGGTCTACTTACCACTATTTTAAGCCAACTGTACAAAGTTTCTACCGGTAACTTGCAAAGTAAACATTATCAGCCAACAGTAACGTTACATTGGCAAATGCGCTCTTCTGCTGCTTGACAGGCAGACCCAACAAAGGATGGGAAATGAACCTAAACCACTCATACTTGTCAGGTATAGTTCATTTTTTTTCATACCAATCAAATATACAATTAATGGTGGCCAATAATGAGAGATATCATGAGGCAACCCTCACTTATCTGAAATGACATGATCAATTGATGTTTACTAATCATGAAAAGCTTGAAGTTAGGCCTACTTGCTGTGTAACTCGGATGACAGAGCTAAATGTGTGCAATTGTTTTGCATGGAATTGTCACACCTGATCTGTTTCACCTGTCTTTGTAATTGTCTTCACCCACCTCCAGGTGTCCCCTGTTTTCCCCATTAGTCCCCGGTGTATTTATCCCTGTGTTTCCTGTCTCTCTGGGCCAGTTCGTCTTGTTTTGCCAAGTCTACCAACGGTTTTCCTAGCTCTTATTTTCCCCAATCTCTGTTTTTTCCTAGCCCTCCCGGTTTTTACCCTTGCCTGTCCTGACGCAGAATCCGCCCGCCTGACCACTCTGCCTGTTCTGACCTCGAGCCTGCCTATCCCCTTGAACTTTTTTGGACTCTGACCTGGTTTATGAACTCTCGCCTGTCCTCGTCCTGCCTTTTGACTACCCCTTTAGTTATAATAAATATTGGAGCGCAACCATCTGCCTCCTGTGTCTGTGTTTGGGTCTCTCCTTGTGCTATTATAGGAATAATCAAAAATTTGTAGTTCTGACTATGCTCTTCAAGACTTGATGATATTACAACCAAATTGTTAACATTTATTTAACAATTCCTTGAAAACGGCACACCGTTGTCAATGGTTTTAGCGGAGCTGGGTCTCCTTGCCGCCAGAAGGCAAATAGAATGCTCTGCAACTTATTGTGACATTTTATTGATAACGACACATTTTAAAACATTTTTTTCACCACAGAAAGTTAAAGTAACTTTTTGACAGCAATAGAGAGTGTAGGCCTAAAGCCTCAATCCCCTTTGATTAAGAAGTATATCTTAAAAGCACACAGAACACACTGTATTGAATCTTTATTCTAAGACATGATCAAGGTTTTGCAACAAAAGAGTGGCGTAGTGAGTTTTAATTCTAAGTCTGCGGAGAGAAAGCACAAAGGATTATTAAATGAAAGTGCTTTGTCAGTATGTTCACTCCAAATTGAGGTCTGTGAGGTTAGTGTTTTAAATAAACTTTTAGACTCATTTCACTTGAAAAAGATAATAACATCTACGACCCGAGACAAAGATAATAACATCCAACGACCCTAGGCAAAGATAATAACATCCTACGACCCTAGACAAAGACAATAGCAGCCTATAACAACATAGTTATAACAGCCTGTACGACCTATGAATTGGAGATCGGTGCTTAGTACCAATCGAACAGAACAGTGAAAAGAAACTGCTGTATCATCCTAATTTGAGCATCAAATCAGTGAAACGTCACCAACAACTCCATTGATTTCCCATTTATCACCCTCTCCCAACCCTTCAGTCGATACAACAGATGGCTGCTGCTGCCTAATAGACCGTGTTTGGCTTTCATTACTACGCCAGGTATTTTAGCCCGAGGCAATTAGCCACATGTTTATTGTCATCTGGCTGAGGCCCAATACCCCCCCCCCCCCAAGAGAAATGACCTGGTCTCAACCTACTCTATCCACACAGCGCTAGGTACATTTCACATCAGGGAATTATCCCAGACGTTTGACCTTTTACCCAGAACTTAATTTGCCATGGTATAGCTTGGATGTTCCAGTACAGTTTGTCCGAAGGTGCACACAATCTGAGGTAAATGTTGTCCTTTATTTTGGGCTAAATAAAGGTCAGTAGTCATGTATGTATCCAGAGCTGCCATCTGCCCTGCATACAAACAAACACACACTAAACTGAAACTGTTGTTGTTTTGGTGTAAGAGGAAAGGGCTGTGACTCTCACACACATGGACGATCACACGTGCACACACACACACGTGCACACACACACACACACACACACACACACACACACACACACACACACACACACACACACACACACACACACACACACACACACACACACACACACACACACACACACACATGCATGCACACACACACACACAAACACACACATGGACGATCATGCAATATCGGCACACTCACACAGATAAGTGACCAACGGACACAGTGTTTGTGTGTGTGTGTGTTTGCTGCTGACAGACAAAATTGTGGTGGTGGTAGGTGAGAGTTGAAATCTTGGGAGTGAGATGGGAAGTGAGAGGTTGAACTGTGTTATGGGGTGTCAGGTCGCTGGTATGGGAGTCAGGACAGGGATGGGAGTCAGGACAGGGATGGGAGTCAGGGCAGGGATGGGAGTCAGGACAGGGATGGGAGTCAGGACAGGGATGGGAGTCAGGACAGGGATGGGAGTCAGGACAGGGATGGGAGTCAGGGCAGGGATGGGAGTCAGGACAGGGATGGGAGTCAGGACAGGGATGGGAGTCAGGGCAGGGATGGGAGTCAGGACAGGGATGGGAGTCAGGACAGGGATGGGAGTCAGGGCAGGGATGGGAGTCAGGACAGGGATGGGAGTCAGGACAGGGCTGGCAGTCAGGACAGGGATGGGAGTCAGGACAGGGATGGGAGTCAGGACAGGGCTGGCAGTCAGGACAGGGATGGGAGTCAGGACAGGGCTGGCAGTCAGGACAGGGATGGGAGTCAGGACAGGGATGGGAGTCAGGACAGGGCTGGAAGTCAGGACAGGGATGGGAGTCAAGACAGGGCTGGCAGTCAGGACAGGGATGAGAGTCAGGACAGGGATGGGAGTCAGGACAGGGATGGGAGTCAGGGCAGGGCTGGCAGTCAGGACAGTGATGGAAGTCAGGACAGGGATGGGAGTCAGGACGGGGATGGGAGTCAGGACGGGGATGGGAGTCAGGACAGGGATGGGAGTCAGGGCAGGGCTGGGAGTCAGGGCAGGGATGGGAGTCAGGACGGGGATGGGAGTCAGGACAGGGATGGGAGTCAGGATAGGGATGGGAGTCAGGACAGGGATGGGAGTCAGGACAGGGATGGGAGTCAGGGCAGGGCTGGCAGTCAGGACAGGGATGGGAGTCAGGATGGGATGGGAGTCAGGACGGGGCTGGCAGTCAGGATGGGAGTCAGGATGGGGATGGGAGTCAGGACGGGGATGGGAGTCAGGACAGGGATGGGAGTCAGGACAGGGATGGGAGTCAGGACAGGGATGGGAGTCAGGGCAGGGATGGGAGTCAGGACGGGGATGGGAGTCAGGACGGGGATGGGAGTCAGGACGGGGATGGGAGTCAGGACGGGGATGGGAGTCAGGGCAGGGCTGGGAGTCAGGGCAGGGATGGGAGTCAGGACAGGGATGGGAGTCAGGACAGGGATGGGAGTCAGGACGGGGCTGTGATGCACATCCCCCTCTAATTAGGTGTGTTGATAACATCACAGCAGGAAGCTGGAGCCCAACCAGCAGGATGTGTGGTGTTGTTTCACAACTTGGAATAGGGATTGCTTGAAGGGGCTGGGATGTAGGCTTGTGAGTGAGTGAGTGAGTGAGTGAGTGAGTGAGTGAGTGAGTGAGTGAGTGAGTGAGTGAGTGAGTGAGTGAGTGAGTGAGTGAGTGAGTGAGTGAGTGTGTGTGTATGTGGAGGAAGTGTTTACAACTGTCATGAAACCCCCAACCTGTAGTCTCCGACACTGAAGTCTAGATCAGACACTGAAGTCTAGATCAGACACTGATGTCAAGATCAGACACTGATGTCTAGATCAGACACTGATGTCTAGATCAGACACTGATCAGACACTGAAGTCTAGATCAGACACTGAAGTCTAGATCAGACACTGAAGTCTAGATAAGACACTGAAGTCTAGATCAGACACTGATGTCTAGATCAGACACTGATGTCTAGATCAGACACTGAAGTCTAGATCAGACACTGAAGTCTAGATCAGACACTGAAGTCTAGATCAGACACTGATGTCTAGATCAGACACTGATGTCTAGATCAGACACTGAAGTCTAGATCAGACACTGATGTCTAGATCAGACACTGAAGTCTAGACCAGACACTGAAGTCTATATCAGACACTGAAGTCTAGATCAGACACTGAAGTCTAGTTCAGACACTGAAGTCTAGATCAGACACTGAAGTCTAGATCAAACACTGATGTCAAGATCAGGCACAGCAACCCTGACTTTGACTTCTAGTTTTGAATGCTTAAATCAAATCAAATTTTATTGGTTGCACACACATATTTTGAAGATGTGTTCTAGGTGCAGCTGTAACGTTCTGGGTATAGTGGGTGAGAAGTCAGGCGCAGGAAGCAGAGAGTTCAGGGCAGTGCTAATTTAATGCACAAAACGGCGAACATAAGCCAACCCCACGAAAACACAGGGCGTACAACAAAACAAACGCCCCAAACATGGGGACTTAAACTGTCCAGCAAAACCCACAAAATGGGAAACACGTAACCCACAGACGTGCACACAAGTTACACAAAACAATCCCGCACAAAGAGCAGGCAGGCGGGCCAGCTGGCTAATATATCCCAACTAATCAGCAAATACACAACAGGTGTAACCAAAAAACAGACAAGGAGGGGGAGGAAAGAATCAGTGGCAGCTAGTAGGCCGGTGACGACGACCGGCGAGCGCTCCCGCAGCGCGCTGACACCGGCCTCGAGGTCGACCCGGAGGGCGAGGCGCAGGGCGATCCGGATGGAGGCGATGGAAATCTCTCAACATCGACGGATCCAAAATGTCCCCCACTGGTACCCAGCACCTTTCTTCCGGACCGTACCCCTCCCAGTCCACGAGGTACTGCAGGTCCCTCACCCGGCGTCTCGAGTCCAGAATGGCCCGTATCGCCGGGGACCCCTCGATGTCCAGAGGGGAAGGAGGGACCTCCGGCACCTCACCGTCCTGCAGGGGACAAGCTACCACTGGCCTGAGGAGAGACACATGAAACGAGGGATTGTAATCGATAACACACCTTGTTTATTCTCCACAGGACTTTGAAGGGACCTACACACTGCGGCCCCAGCTTACGGCAGGGCAAGCGAAGGGGTAGGTTTCAGGTCGAGTGCCAGACCCTGTCCCCCTGTTCAAACACGGGGGCCTCACTGCGGTGGCGGTCAGCACTCCTCTTCTGCCGTCCACTGGCTTGTTGGAGGGATTCCTGGACGGCCCTCCAGGTCTCCTTGGAGCGCTGCACCCACTCCTCCACCGCAGGAGCCTCGGTCTGGCTCGGATGCCATGGTGCCAGGACCGGCTGGTACCCCAACACGCACTGAAATGGGGACACGTTAGTAGAAGAGTGGCATAGTGAGTTTTGGGCCATCTCGCCCACTCCCCTGTCCGGTCCTGGCAAGACGACCGCAGAAACCTACCCACCTCCTGGTTCACTCTCTCTACCTGCCCATTACTCTCGGGGTGATAACCGGAGGTCAGGCTGACCTGGCCTAAAACAAAGAAATACAAAAACATAGAAAAAGGAACATAGAATGCCCACCCTAGTCACACCTTGGCCTCGCCAGTACAGCAGTGGTTGAAACTTTTCACCCTCTTCTGTGTGGCACCGTCAAAACTGATATTCACTGTAAACCACATTTCTTTGAATGTAGTTGATGATTGTCCTGACGCTGCCTTAAACCTTTTCTGTGCTGTTGAGGAGATTGCTGAAGTAATGCCAGTGTTTGTGTTTTTTCATCAGACCTAGATAAATGGGAGTGCTATTTTTCTTTATCTAGACTGTGCCAGCACCTGAATACTGAAGACAACACAGTACAGGACTGCATCTCCTTATGGGGGGGAAAGTTGATGCCGGTTATGCCTACAATTATTCAAACCACAACAACAAAGCCTTTATTGAAGTCACATACTTTACATGATACCAATTATAAAATTGCTCTTAATTCTCCCTTTGGTCTTTCACATCATCAAGGTTAAAAATAACCTTACAACTGGATGAGTTAAAAATGTTCTGGTGTTGTGTGAAATGTTCTGGTGTTGTGTGAAATGTTCTGGTGTTGTCTGAAATGTTTTGGTGTTGTCTGAAATGTTTTGGTGTTGTGTGAAATGTTTTGGTGATGTGTGAAATGTTTTGGTGATGTGTGAAATGTTTTGGTGTTGTCTGAAATGTTCTGGTGTTGTGTGAAATGTTTTGGTGTTGTGTGAAATGTTTTGGTGTTGTGTTTTGAAATGTTTTGGTGTTGTGTGAAATGTTTTGGTGTTGTGTGAAATGTTTTGGTGTTGTCTGAAATGTTTTGGTGTTGTCTGAAATGTTTTGGTGTTGTGTGAAATGTTTTGGTGTTGTGTGAAATGTTTTGGTGTTGTGTGAAATGTTTTGGTGTTGTCTGAAATGTTTTGGTGTTGTGTGAAATGTTTTGGTGTTGTGTGAAATGTTTTGGTGTTGTGTGAAATGTTTTGGTGTTGTGTGAAATGTTTTGGTGTTGTGTGAAATGTTTTGGTGTTGTCTGAAATGTTTTGGTGTTGTGTGAAATGTTTTGGTGTTGTCTGAAATGTTTTGGTGATGTGTGAAATGTTTTGGTGTTGTGTGAAATGTTTTGGTGTTGTGTGAAATGTTCTGGTGTTGTCTGAAATGTTTTGGGGTTGTCTGAAATGTTTTGGTGTTGTCTGAAATGTTTTGGTGTTGTGTGAAATGTTCTGGTGTTGTCTGAAATATTTTTCTGCTCTTCTGCTATCTCAAAAAGCATGTTCTCCTGATAATGACTGGACTGGAGCAGAGGTGAGCTGAGGTGGGGCTGGGGCTGTGTCTGTATTACAGGTGGAGAACTAGGGTGTATATCTGCATCACCAGACCTCGCTCTGATCCACTTTGACAGTCCCCCTTTAGGTGAGGAGAACCTCTCAGCATTCACTGGAAGCTACAGCTTAGACCCCCCCCGGTAAAGCACACACACCCACTCTGAGTAATACACACAACACTGCACTCAGATAAGAACACACTCACACCTCCTGTCTGCACACCCTGTTTATTTAGCAAATGGAGTGCCCTGGATATTTGTGGCAAACCTAGAATGACTCAATCATAGATCTGCAGCAACGTGATCAGAGCCGAGCTGCGTTTTGTCGAATTGCAATCAGCCTTGCTTTTCCCTGTTATCCTGGGTGGCCGTCATAGCTCTGTCTGCTCCGTCCACGTGTCTCCACGCCTCTGTGGGGTAAATAGCTTTATCCTCAGCTCTACACAGCACAGCTGAACATAGCACTCTGTCTGTTACGTCACTCTGCCCCTGCAGCAAATGTGGTCTGAGGAACAGACAGACAGGTATTCTGTCATTTCCGTCTCATTGTGTAATATGGGAGAAAGAGAGAGGTGAATGTAGAGTGCACAACATGTCATCACTGATAGGACAAATTAGGCATGCTTTTCTCTGTAAATTGAAACATCCTTATTCAAAACATAGCTAAGTTACTGGTTCAGTTTCCATCTCTTTATTATCAGCTCAGCATTGCATGATGACTGAAGTTCAAGTAGTGAAAACGAACACTATGAAAGCATTTTAAAAACCTGTGACATTGTAAAAACTGTTTAGTCCTTATTTGTTTGTCCCTAATCTCCTACTATCATCATCATGTAGATAATGATCCTAAACATAGTCCATTGTCTGGCCCTGAAGCTGCTATGCCTTGAACCTTACACACCATACCATCATATGATCCAGTCAGCAGACACATTGTCTCCTGCTTAAATGATCTCACTTTCCAGTCATGAACCTCACCTCAAGTCAACATACCAGCATACCAACATGCCATTCATGCTGTTCTCCATTTGTTATCAAAATGAAATAATGGATGCTAATAACAGTTGATGGTTAAATTATTCTTATGTTTATGAATCAACTTCCATTACCATCTGTAGGTGGGCTGTAATGGCTTTCTTTCTGTGCATGAGAGCTGAATAAAGAACCAATTAGGTCATTCTAGGAGCAGTCTCCCTTCAACTGTTCCTTATCCAAAGTAAACTCAGACGGTCGGACCTCTCTCTCTCTCTCTCTCTCTCTCTCTCTCTCTCTCTCTCTCTCTCTCTGTCTATCTCTCTCTCTCTCTCTCTCTCTCTCTCTCTCTCTCTCTCTCTCTCTCTCTCTCTTTCTGTCTCGCTAAGCTTGGAGATGGGTTGGTCTTAGGAGTGATATCACCCACTTCACTCCTGCATGCACACATATACCACGAGAAGTGTCTCCATCTCGCAACGCGCGCTGCCCCTTGTGCTTCACGGAGGACACTCTTTTAACAGAACAACATACAGCACTGCGCACGAGACCGACAGAGAGATAACGGAAACAAAATGTTTTGATGCTGCTGGAATATCACCCTAATATGGAGACTTACTCATTTGGATTCCGGACTTCATAGTGGAAAAAACTTACTCAATACGCTGTGAGTACAGAGCAGGGAGCTGTTACTGAGCACGGAGCTGTTACCGAGCACGGAGCTGTTACCAAGCACGGAGCTGTTGCGGACCCTCCTCTATGGAACTGAAGATGAGGGCAGCTCGCCAGGACGCTGAGGGTCCTCACGTATTTGACCTATGTGCTCTAGGCTATATCTGTTCCCTGATCACACAACCTAGTGTACAGCGTGTCTCCATTGATTAAATGCTTTAAGACTAATGACTTGATCAACAATTGAATGCATCCAAGTTAAGCTGTTTGGGGGTGGAAAGGCGCACGCTATAAATAACTCAGGAGAAGATGCATTTATGATGGATGTAGCCAAGTTTATCACCGTTACCTACAACACCTTGCAGGATGCCAACTCCTCGAGCGCACCGAGACCTCTCCCGCACACGGAGCTGGGCTCTGCGCTCATCATACTGCTGGTCACCGTGATCATTCTGGTCACCATCGTTGGTAACGTGCTGGTCATCGTGGCCGTGCTCACCAGCAGGGCTCTCCGCGCGCCCCAGAACCTTTTCCTGGTGTCCCTGGCATGCGCGGACATCCTCGTAGCCACACTGGTCATCCCGTTCTCCCTTGCCAATGAGGTCATGGGTTACTGGTACTTTGGGAGCCCCTGGTGCGCCTTTTATCTGGCACTGGATGTACTCTTCTGCACCTCGTCTATAGTCCACCTGTGCGCCATCAGTCTGGACCGCTACTGGTCCGTCACCAAGGCAGTGAGCTATAATCTGAAGCGGACCCCCAAGCGTATCAAGTCCATGATAGCCATGGTGTGGGTCATCTCCGCCGTCATCTCCTTTCCGCCTCTTATCATGACCAAGCATGATGAGCACGAGTGTCTGTTAAACAACGAGACCTGGTACATCCTGTCCTCTTGCCTCGTGTCCTTCTTTGCCCCGGGCCTCATCATGATCCTAGTCTACTGTAAGATCTATAAAGTGGCCAAGCAGCGCTCTTCCACAGTGTTCGTGGCTAAGAATGGCCTGGAGAGGCAGCCCTCCCAGTCAGAGACGTGCTTCATGAGGAAGGAGCGGATGGAGATAGAGAGCCCCAGTAGCCAGAGCTCAGAGGACCACCACAGGCAGGAGGAGCTGGATGATATCGACCTGGAGGAGAGCTGCTGTGCATCGGACAAACCCAGTAACCACCGCTTCTCCAAGCGAATGAAGGTGGAGGGCTCGGACTGCTGCCCACGCCAGAGCTGCCGCCTATCTTGGGCCTCGGCGCGCGCCACGCAGCTTTTCCAAGACCCTAAAAATGCCAACCCCGCCCTGGCAGCCCAGCGGCAGCACCTTGCGGCGGCCTCGTCCAAGACCAAAGTGGCCCAGATGCGTGAGAAGCGATTCACGTTCGTGCTCGCCGTGGTGATGGGGGTGTTTGTGCTCTGCTGGTTCCCCTTCTTCTTCACATATAGCCTGCACGCAATCTGCAGGGAGAGCTGCTACATCCCCGGTGCGCTCTTCAACACCTTCTTCTGGATTGGTTACTGTAACAGCTCCGTGAACCCTATCATATATACCATTTTCAACAGGGATTTCCGTAAGGCATTTAAGAAAATAGTTTGCCGGACTTCAAAACGCACTAATGCCACTTGAAAAGAAGGGTCACTTTGATCGCCATGACTGATTGACTGTGCTTCACTACTCATCGTATCCAGCGCTCAGCCCTACACCTCTGAATGACTATTAGTTTCAAAATGAACTTTTATATGTAAATAATATGATGATATCATATCAAAATATCTCGTGTTGTGCACCAATATGTGAATATTAGAAACAATGTACAGAGGGAATAGGATGTATTAAACAAAAGTAAAATATATATATTGTCATAGATGCTTTAATATGACTACTGAATCATATTGTCCCCTGCTTTCAAAGTTAAGAATTCATTTAATATTCAGTGATGTAGCTAAGGTATGTAGGCCAAAGCATAATAATTCCAGCACCTTTGTACAACCCGTTCTTTTCTGTACTGTAATTAATATTTTATGTCCCATCTAGATAAAAAAAAATTATAATTTAGTTCAGAGTAAAAATGATGTCATGAACCCAGATTGCAGAGCTGATAAAGCTGTGTGGGGCGCTGGGTGTTTTAGAATCTAAACATGAATCATTCATCGCACTGTCGTCAATAAGGAATGAGAGTCAGAACAGCGGTGTAGTGTCTACTTTTGATGAGTAGCCAATCCTAAATGATTACAAATGACTGCAATTGCTTGGTCGAGTTTGACAGAGGTATCAAAATGTAAAGATTTTATTTCTGTATTTTTTTAAACAATACAAAACATACACATACAAACAACAACATAGCGATGCACACATCCAAAACACCCCTGCCCAGACCCACCTGCTCACACCCCCATCTCCAGCGCCCACATCACGATCCGCCACATAGCCTCAAACTGCACCATGTTGTTTCTCTCCGTCGCCCACGCGCTTTCAACATTTAGATAATACAGCATTTGACCTTTCCATTGTGTTAACGACAGATTGGTTGATTTACAGAAGTTTTTTCAAGATGATTGACGAGAAGAGTATTGTCCAACCCATCGGGGATCTCACTGCACCCTCATAATTAGATGTAGTTTTCAGTCTATTTAAAAAAAATCTAAAATGTTATTGATTACAACTTCTGTCAGACGGGTTTGAGTGGACCTCAGGTCTACCTCATTGCTGAACCCCCAAAACCCAGGCACTGCTGTCCATGGGGCTGAAACATACACTCTACACTGCTGGCACTATGCTGTGTGAGGAATGCATTGGCATGGCATATTCTATGGTTTACAAAACCACCATGAGTGTGCCTCTTTTAGATACTTGTAGACAATGTATGTAAACAGGCAGATCGATCACACTTTACACTTGCTTATATTATTTTATCCTAATGAGAAAGGAAGATCATGAGAATTTACCTATGGTTTGAGACGTCTTGTATCGTAATTATAATCTAACATTTTTCCAAAATATAGCGTGTGTGCATTTGTGTGTGTGAGAAAGGAAGTGAGGAAAATATTAGATTAAACACGTTTTAGTTGGTCTACTACTTCCTCTTCTGTGTTTTGATTGTCATCGGCTTTGTGCGCAGGCAGACCTCCAGTGACATGGAACCACTGTGTATTGGTTCAACAATGGCTTAACGTCCCTTACCAAGCTTAAATCCTTAATCCTCTTTGTTCTGTATGATATTGCAATATAAGGCTTAAATGGCTTAGTCTAATTAAACAGTAGGCTGAATGCCTCTGCTTTGGATTACAACTGTTCATCTACCTTTTTTAAAACATTTTCCAACCGCAAAGCCTCAGGCGTTTATAGCATGACAAATGAATCCACAACTGGCCATGTTGCAGACGTGAGCCACATGACAGTGATGTCAAGGAAGATGTGATTCACATCTCCAGATGTGGCTAATCTGGGGACTGAAAACGAATGTTGTCATATCATGCACACATCACAAAGAGAGAAGGGTTAAACAAATGGAGATGCGGAGACTGATAAATTCCATTTGGAGGAAATGGGCTAGCCACTCCAAGGCTGTGGTTTTAATTCCCAGACAGGCCACATATAGAACCTCTGTTCTATAGATAGCTGATCAGAACTTATTACACTTGACCTGGGTCACATCGGTCATGACAAAGAGGATGTAAGTCCAAATGCAGTGTTATAGGCCAAGGTTTCCCAAACTCGGTCCTTGGGACTCCAAGGGGTGCACATTTAGGTTTTTGCCCTAGCACGACACAGCTGATTCAAATAAATCAAAGATTGATGATGAGTTGATTACTTGAATCAGCTGTGTAGTTCTAGAACAAAAAAAACAAAAAAACAGACCTTGGGTTCCTTGTACGTGAGACATTGCGCTATTCCTCTATGAGAAACGCAGAATGTGGTCAGGGAGAGGGAAGTTATCTTGGTTCTATTGTCTGAGAAATAAATACACTATTTATATCCACTGAGGAATGTCTTCAAAGTCCCCATGCCATCAGATGTATGGGCTTGGTGCCAAAAACACTGAGCTGTTCTAACAGTATATAAGAGTAACACTGAGTTGTACTAACAGCATATAACATTAACACTGAGCAGTACTAATGTTATATAACAATAACACTGAGCTGTACTAACAGTATATAACATTAACACTGAGATGTACTAACGGTATATAACATTAACACTGAGCTGTACTAATGTTATATAACAGTAACACTGAGCTGTACTAATGTTATATAACAATAACACTGAGCTGTACTAACAGTATATAACAGTAACACTGTGCTGTACTAACGGTATATAACAGTAACACTGAGCTGTACTAATGGTATATAACAGTAACACTGTGCTGTACTAACGGTATATAACAGAAACACTGAGCTATACTGACGGTATATAACAGAAACACTGAGCTATACTGACGGTATACAACATTAACACTAAGCTGTACTAACGGTATATAACAGAAACACTGTGCTGTACTAACGGTATATAACAATAACACTGAGCTGTACTAACGGTATATAACAGTAACACTGTGCTGTACTAACGGTATATAACAGAAACACTGAGCTATACTGACAGTATATAACAGAAACACTGAGCTATACTGACGGTATACAACATTAACACTAAGCTGTACTAATGTTATATAACGATAACACTGAGTTGTACTAACGGTATATAACAGTAACACTGAGCTGTACTAACGGTATATAACAGAAACACTGAGCTGTACTAACGGTATATAACAGAAACACTGAGCTATACTGACGGTATACAACATTAACACTAAGCTGTACTAATGTTATATAACGATAACACTGAGCTGTACTAACGGTATATAACATTAACACTGAGCTGTACTAACGGTATATAACAGAAACACTGAGCTGTACTAACGGTATATAACAGAAACACTGAGCTGTATTAACGGTATATAACAATAACACTGTGCTGTACTAAAGGTATATAACAATAACACTGAGCTGTACTAATGTTATATAACGATAACACTGAGCTGTACTAACGGTATATAACAGTAACACTGAGTTGTACTAACAGTATATAACATTAACACTGAGCTGTACTAACGGTATATAACAATAACACTGAGCTGTACTAATGTTATATAACGATAACACTGAGCTGTACTAACGGTATATAACAGTAACACTGAGTTGTACTAACGGTATATAACATTAACACTGAGCTGTACTAATGTTATATAACGATAACACTGAGCTGTACTAACGGTATATAACAGTAACACTGAGCTGTACTAACGGTATATAACAATAACACTGAGCTGTATTAACGGTATATAACAATAACACTGTGCTATAGTAACGATATATAACAGAAACACTGAGCTGTACTAACGGTATATAACAATAACACTGTGCTATAGTAACGATATATAACAATAACACTGTGCTATACTAACAGTATATAACAGAAACACTGAGCTACACTAATGGTATATAACAGTAACACTGTGCTGTACTAATGGTATATAACAGTAACACTGAGCTGTCCTAACGGTATATAACAGTAACACTGTGCTGTACTAACAGTATATAACATTAACACTGAGCTGTACTAATGCTATAACAGTAACACTGAGCTGTCTAATGGTATATAACAATAACACTGAGCTGTACTAATGGTATATAACATTAACACTGAGCTGTACTAACAGCATATACCATTAACACTGAGCTGTACTAATGGTATAACAGTGACACTGAGCTGTACTAACAGTATATAACAGTGACACTGAGCTGTACTAACGGTCTATAACATTAACACTGAGCTGTAACAATGGTATATAACAATAACACTGAGCTGTACTAACGGTATATAACAGAAACACTGAGCTGTACTAACAATATATAACATTAACACTGAGCTGTACTAACGGTGTATAACAGTAACACTGAGCTGTACTTATTGTATTTAGCAGTACCACTCAGCTGTACTAACGGTGTATAACAGTAACACTGAGCTGTACTAACGGTGTATAACAGAATCACTGAGCTGTACTAACAATATATAACATTAACACTGAGCTGTACTAATGGTGTATAACCGTAACACTGAGCTGTACTTATTGTATTTAGCAGTACCACTCAGCTGTACTAACGGTGTATAACAGTAACACTGAGCTGTACTAACGGTGTATAACAGTAACACTGAGCTGTACTAACGGTGTATAACAGTAACACTGAGCTGTACTCACAGTATATAACAGTAACACTGAGCTGTACTAACGGTATATAACAATAACACTGAGGTGTAATAACAGCATATAAAACTCACACTGAACTGTACTAATGTTAAATAACAGTAACACTGGGCTGTACTAACAGTATTTAACAATAACACTGAGCTGTACTAACAGTATATAACATTAACACTGAGCTGTACTAATGGTATAATAGTAACACTGAGCTGTCTAACGTTATATAACAATAACACTGAGCTGTACTAACGGTATATAACATTACCACTGAGCTGTACTAACAGTATATACCATTAACACTGAGCTATACTAACGGTATAACAGTGACACTGAGCTGTACTAACAGTATATAACAGTAACACTGAGCTGTAACAATGGTATATAACAATAACACTGAGCTGTACTAATGGTTTATAACAGAAACACTGAGCTGTGTACTAACGCTGTATAACAGTAACACTGAGCTGTACTAACGATATATAACAGTAACACTGAGCTGTACTCACGGTATATAACAGTAACACTGAGCTGTACTAATGGTATATAACAATAACACTGAGCTGTACTCACGGTATATAACAGTAACACTGAGCTGTACTAACGGTATATAACAATAACACTGAGCTGTACTCACGGTATATAACAGTAACACTGAGCTGTACTAACGGTATATAACAATAACACTGAGCTGTACTAACGCTGTATAACAGTAACACTGAGCTGTACTCACGGTATATAACAGTAACACTGAGCTGTACTCACGGTATATAACAGTAACACTGAGCTGTACTAACGGTATATAACAGTAACACTGAGCTGTACTCACGGTATATAACAGTAACACTGAGCTGTACTAACAGTATGTAACAGTTACAGTCTCCCAGTGTGCACAGTCTAGTGGTTTAGAGGAAAAAGGCATCATATAAGCTATCATCCAGTCCTCTTGGGTTTCACTGAAGCAGAGATGCTTGAATATGTTTTTGGCCTTTATTCAGGAGGTGGTTGTCAGAGAAGGGAGTGATCAGGCACTCTTTTCATGTATATTTTCTCTCCAAGGGAGATAGTTTAAAGAGTGCTGCAGATTATTTATAAACTAAATTAGAGAGTGCATGAGAGATTTAGGACTGGTGTGTTGATGGAGACTCCAAAATATATATTTACCTCAAACACATCACTTTTGACCAAAGAATGTATCATCAGCCTCATCCCAAAACAATTATTTTCAAATTATTTTTTAGATCACAGTTCTGTAAATGTGTTATTGATGTGTAGCTCAATTTACCACGGGATATATTCTCTATGTAGCAATCATTATGCATTCCTTCTTCACCAGGTGTCAAGAATGCGAAACAATAATCAAGCACTCACATGCAATTTGTTTTGCAATAGCGTTGCACTGTTTTCGATTACTATTGGACAAAGCATGAAACTCCCTTGTCAAATCTCGCTACCCAATTCAATTACCTTTCTAATCAACTGTCTAATCAATTGCTCCATTGCAGCAATAATGAAACACAATGCTGTTTAATTAGCAGTGCTGTTTCTCAGTGCTCTGATCCAAGTGTAATCTCTCCAGGCCTCTTCTCTTCTCATGCTCCACGAGCACTCCTCACCGAACCCTCAAACTCCACGACGACCGATCCTCTTCACTTTCTGATTGGTTAAGCAAGACTCAAAAAAGAGAACCATTTGCTTCCCTTGACTGTAGATAAACTAGGCCTACAAGAAGGTTTTTACATTAAGAAGATCAAGAGGATATCAGCCCCACTCGAGCAGGTGTGTCTCTATCAACTTTCCAAGGGTGACTTCAGCTGCATCCAACAGCCTATTAGCATGTATTGACACATTATGTGTTGTTTTGGCATTGTACTCCAGCACTTTGGATTTGAAATGATACAAGGAGTAGGAGGTTAAAGTGCAGACTGTCAGATTTAATTTGTGGGTATTTTCATCCATATCGGAGGAACCGTTAATAAATTACAGCATTTTAGTACCATTTTAGTCCCCCTGTTAAGGAAACCAAAAGTATTGGGGCAGATTAACTTATATGTGTATTAAAGTAGTAAATATTTAAGTATTTGGTCCCATATCCGCAGCACGCAATGATTACATCAATTGTGTGACCCTACAATATTGTTGGATCCATTTGCTGTTTGTTTTGGTTGTGTTTAAGATTATTTTGTGTCCAGTAGAAAATATTGGTAAATAATGTATGGCGTCATTTTGGAGTAATTTTTGTAGTAAATAAGAATAAAATAAGTTTCTAAACACTTCTACATTAATGTGTGTGTCACACCCTGACCATAGTTTACTTTGTATATTTCTATGTTTTGTGAGCTGAGTGGGCATTCTATGTTTCATGTCTAGTTTGTCTATTTCTATGTCTGGCCTGATATGGTTCTCAATCAGAGGCAGGTGTTAGTCATTGTCTCTGATTGGGAACCATATTTAGGTAGCCTGGGTTTCACTGTGTGTTTGTGGGTGATTGTTCCTGTCTCTGTGTTTTCACCAGATAGGGCTGTTTCGGTTTTCGGTACGTTTCCACGTTTGTTGTTTTTTTTGTAGTTTTTGCATTGATTCGTGTTTTACGCTTGTTGATTAAACATGGATCGCAATCTACACGCCGCATTTTGGTCTGACTCTCCTTCACCAAAAGAGAACCGTTACAGTGTGTGCTACCCATGATTATGGATCATCTTAAGTGAGTTGTGAATAATGTAGAGTGAGAAATTTACAGACGCGCAAATGTCATACCCCCCAAAAATGCTAACCTCCCCTGTTATTGTAATGGTGAGAGGTTATCATGTATTGGGGGTATGATATATAATGCTAGCCTCTCCTGTTATTGTAATGGTGAGACTGTATGATATTTGTGCATCTGTAACTTTCTCACTCATCATTATTCACTATCCATTCAGGACTGTCCCCTAAAATGGTGTGACTTTGTATAAAAAGTGCTGTGATTTCTAAACAGTCTGAACTTTAACCTCATAGTCATTGTATCATTTCAAATCCAAAGTGCTCGAGTAAAGAGTCAAAACAACAAAATGTGTCACTGTCCCAATACTTTTGGGGCTCGTTGTACACTGTTAAAATGAAGAGTTTTGGGAACACTACAATTAGTGGCAACTGAGCTGCCAACAACATTAAGGAGACGAAACCTGAACTTTGCTGGAGTTTTGAAACACATGGGCCAGTTAAAAGATCTAAGTTATTTGTCGTCTAGTGCAGAATAATATTCTTCCAAATTCAGGGAAATGTGGCATATTTTGTCAGGATGATAAAAATAATTACATTAATGGGAAAACAATACAGGCAATGGCTGCTGGGAAAACAATACAGGCAATGGCTGCTGTTAACAGTAGCACTCATACAACACTTCAACCCAGGGTTCAATGTGATCCACCAGTCAGCCATTATGCTAATGTCTGTGACCTGAGTCTTTACATTTCGATGATGGTACATAACGTTTGTTCAGGTGAATCACAGTACAGTTGAGTTAGATGATATGATTAGTCTATGATCCTTGTCTTGATTGACTCTGGTTAGGATTGGCCATCCGGTGGGTAACTTGGTATGAATATATGTATGTATGCATATACACTACCGATCAAAAGTTTGGGGTCAATTAGAAATGTCCTTGTTTTTTAAATAAAAGCAATTTTTTTTGTCCATTAAAATAACATCTAATTGATAAGAAATACAGTGTAGACATTGTTAATATTGTAAATGACCATTGTAGCTGGAAACGGCTGTTTTTTTGTGGAAAATCTACATAGGTGTCCCGAGACCCAACCATCACTCCTGTGTTCCAATGGCACGTTGTGTTAGCTAATCCAAGTTTATCATTTTAAAAGGCTAATTGATCATTAAATCCTTTTGCAATTATGTTAGCACAGCTGAAAACTGTTGTGCTGATTAAAGAAGCATAACACTGGCCTTCTTTAGACTAGTTGAGTATCTGGAGCATAATCATTTTAGGTTTGATTACAGGCTCAAAATGGCTAGAAACAAAGATCTTTCTTCTGTAACACGTCAGTGTATTCGTGTTATGAGAAATTAAGGCTGTTCCATGCGAGAAATTGCCAGGAAACTGAAGATTTCGTACTACTCTGTGTACTACTCCCTTCACAGAACAGCGCAAACTGGCTCTAACCAGAATAGAAAGAGGAGTGGGAGGCCCCAGTGCACAACTGAGCAAGAGGACAAGTACATTAGAGTGTCTAGTTTGAGAAACAGATGCCTCACAAGTCCTCAACTGGCAGCTTCATTAAATAGTACCCGCAAAACACCAGTCTCAACATCAACAGTGAAGAGACAACTCTGGGATGCTGACCTATGTTTATTACAATGTTTACTACAACAACAGGGGCAGGCAAACGACAGATCAAGGCAGGCAGGGGTCCATAATCCAGAGTAGGGGCAAAGGTAGGAGGACGGCAGGCAGACTCAGGGTCAGGTCAGGCAGAGGTCGGTAATCCAGAGGTGGGGCTAAAATACAGGACAGCAGTCAGGCTCAAGGTCAGGGGCAGGCAGAGTGGTCAGGCAGGTGGGCTCAGAGTTAGGACAGGCAAGGGTCAAAACCAGGAGGGTGAGAAAAAGAGAGACTGGGGAAATGCTGGTTGACAAAACGCTGCTTGACAAACAAGACAAACTGGCAACAGACAAACAGAGAACACAGGTATAAATACACAGGGGAAAATGGGAAGATGGGCGACACCTGGAGGGGGGTGGAGACAATCACAAAGACAGGTGAAACAATCAGAGTGTGACAGAAACTTATTCAATTCCCATCGTCTTCTTAAAAATGTTAATTCAAACATTGTCTGAAACTCGTCATCAATAAATATTTATGCTATAAACCATTGGTTATTTGAAAACCATTTGATTGTATGAGAGACACAGTCTGCAAAAATTATGCTTTTTGTGTTTTTATGCAGCCGTTCACATGCACTGAAACACCAACAATGGTTTTCACAAGGCTTTCTTAAAAACATCAATATTCAGATTGGAGAACCAGAGTTCGGAGTACTTTCATTGTGTTTTAAAACACCAATATTCAGATTGGAGAACCAGAGTTCGGAGTACTTTCATTGTGTTTTGAAAGACATCCAGTGCATTATAACACTTCCATTAGGTTTACATTCAAACACCCTCCAAACACCAGATCTCAGTTTAGGAGCACTACTTCTCATGGCTTTACTACACAATGATGGTGTTTTGAGTCTAAGTATTTATCCTTCTTATCCTCCATTATAAACAAAGTCAGAGAGAATAGTCCAGGAAAAGAAGAGCTACATTCACCCCTGACCTCCACGCTCCCATCCCATAGTACATAAAGAGAGCTCCAGACCGACGGGAGCAGCACAGATGGAACCAAAACAATCCACAGCTAGTTCGGAAATCAAGCTCTCTGCCTGTCTCTTAAAGGAAGGAAAATAATATATCTGATAGTAGAAGTCTTGGAGAGAGCGGCGAGGGGTTGTTTATGTCGACAGGATGGGCAAGGCTATTTGCAGGCACAACAGGCATGACGCGGGAGATGTGTTTATGAATGTTTCAAGATGTGGTGGGGGAGAAAAGTAAGGGTCTCATTGGAGAGAGAGAGAGATGCCTGGTTACCTTGCTTCTCGTTTGTCAGACACAATGGAAACACTCGGGTAATTTATATTCTTAAATTGTTTTTAACAAGATAAGGCTGGAAGCATACAAGGTCTTCTGACACGTCACTCCTGGGACCTGTGTATCTGCAGGCAGGGATACAGGGCAGAGAGTCATTAAATCATCTGGGCAGAGAGAGGGGGAGATCACATAAGGCTACTGTCTGGCCCAGTGTAAATCATCCTAGTGGTTGGTCACCGACATGTGTAGGATCTACATTTGATCACCCTGTTCCAGGCAAACTTTCCTCCTGCAATGCAGGACATTTAAAACGAGTAGTGTATTTGTTAAGGTTTTATGAAGTTTGAAATATCCACTTTGACATTTCAAACTTGATTTTCCCTTATGAAAAATGTATCAACCCATACAAAAAAGTCAATTAATTGTATTAATCCACATAATTCATGTTTTCTGTTGCTTGCATGATTATTTTCCTGCTGTAGCAAACTGGCTCAAATTAAGATTCTACATCTGTACCGCTAATAGACCACTGTGTACTACAGCAGCTATCACTAATTACAGCTACAGGTGTAGGATCTTAGTTTGAGCTAGTTGCTTACAGCAGGAAAATAATTCTGCAGCAACAGGAAATGTGAATGAATGTGTGGATTATAATTCATTTCAGTTTTTGTAGGAGTTTATACATTTTTTGTTTTGGCAAATCAGTTCTGAAATGTTTAATTGGAAATTACAACCTTTGAAGCCTTTTTAAATCTTGAATACATTCCTGCTGAGCAGGAAAATGCTCAGCAATTTAAAGAGTAATCAAGTTAAGATCATACATCTATACCTGCAGGGTACAGAACACAGGATATACTACTATAGGGGAAGTACAGCTAACACACCACCGTGCCCAAGAGAAGCAAACACTATAGCTATTAGCTACACACCTTGTGTTGGAACGTGGAGTATTGCAGGAGAGGCAGCTACAGGGAACACAGGATACAGGGCTGGGTCCTCCAAGAGCAGGTAACACTATACAGCTACCTAGGTTGTCCACTAGGTGAGCCACAATGAGAAACTATATCAGGGATGGGCAACTTTGATGGGGGCCACAAAAAAAACATGAACTCATGAGGGGCTGCAGTGGCTTGTGGGTCTGTGTACCCACATCCATACCCCCCAGGGCCAGACTACCGCAGACTACCTACCCCATTTCATGCAATTCTACTCATTTTCTCATGGAGCGGAGAGAAACATTTGCAGTTTTATAGCTCATTTCCGGCAACTCTACACATTTTGCCAGAGGGTGGAGACAAATGTTTGCCATTTTTATGATAATTGATGCTCAATGGACTCCACGCCGGTTGATAATTTGACCATGCTTACAAGTTTAGATAGTTGGCCCTCAGACTAACTTACCAATCCAAAAAACATTTGCTGACGTGGGCTAATTGAATGACTGTGAATGCACAACCTAATTTCAAAATTGCTCCTTGTGCGTTACATTATTCTAACTCTCAATGGTAAGTGGAGACCCTGACTGTATACAATTACACTGTATATTATTTTTTTTAAATTGGTCCGCAGGCCTACAAAAGGGGGGCCGTAGGCCACATGCGGCTAGATGTCCGTCCCTGCTCTATATACATCCTCTATAGACCAGTCCTCCTACTTCAATAGAGCACTTTATCAGAAGAACATAAACGGCAAGATCAAGGCTGCGGGGTTTCCATATCACCAAGTTCAATAACACAACAGGCACCAGTAGCACAACTAGAACACAAAGGGGATGTTTATTCAGGATTTTCATACACTGGGGAAGAGGGGGAGATGCACCAATCACCTCACAGTCCACAAGCCGTTCTCCTTGTTCGGTCCATTTTCCAGGGGTAATCCTCACACTCAGGTCCTCAGCCAATCCGGTACACAAGGGGGTTACTCCAACAGTTCCGGTCACAACATGTAATCACACAGCTCTGCCACTTTGTGCAGGCTGCTTCCTCCTTTATTCCCAAGCACTCGCCTTTCCTCGTTGGGGCAGGAAGTCCATATAAGGCTTGGGGGTGGAGCCAGCTACCTGCAAGATATCATTCCTCAATTACCACTCCCCTCACCTCTCCCTGCCGTCTGCCACAACGCATTCAATTGAAACACCCCACACGGTTTGCAACAGCTCAGTGCCTCTCCTGTACTCCCTGTTCACCCACGACTGCGTGGCCACGCACGCCTCCAACTCAATCATCAAGTTTGCGGACGACACAACAGTGGTAGGCTTGATTACCAACAACGACGAGACGGCCTACAGGGAGGAGGTGAGGGCCCTCGGAGTGTGGTGTCAGGAAAATAACCTCACACTCAACGTCAACAAAACTAAGGAGATGATTGTGGACTTCAGGAAACAGCAGAGGGAACACCCCCCCATCCACATCGATGGAACAGTAGTGGAGAGTGTAGCAAGTTTTAAGTTCCTCGGCATACACATCACAGACAAACTGAATTGGTCCACTCACACAGACAGCATCGTGAAGAAGGCGCAGCAGCGCCTCTTCAACCTCAGGAGGCTGAAGAAATCCGGCTTGTCACCAAAAGCACTCACAAACTTCTACAGATGCACAATCGAGAGCATCCTGGCGGGCTGTATCACCGCCTGGTATGGCAACTGTTCCGCCCACAACTGGAAGGCTCTCCAGAGGGTAGTGAGGTCTGCACAACGCATCACCGGGTGGCAAACTACCTGCCCTCCAGGACACCTACACCACCCGATGTTACAGGAAGGCCATAAAGATCATCAAGGACATCAACCACCCGAGCCACTGCCTGTTCACCCCGCTATCATCCAGAAAGCGAGGTCAGTACAGGTGCATCAAAGCTGGGACCGAGAGACTGAAAAACAGCTTCTATCTCAAGGCCATCAGAATGTTAAACAGCCACCATTAACATTGAGTGACTGCTGCCAACACACTGACACTGACACTGACTCAACTCCAGCCACTTTAATAATGGGAATTGATGGGAAATTATGTAAATATATCACTAGCCACTTTAAACAATGCTACCTTATATAATGTTACTTACCCTACATTATTAATCTCATATGCATACGTATATACTGTACTCTATATCATCGACTGCATCCTTATGTAATACATGTAACAATAGTCACTTTAACTATGCTACTTTGTTTACATACTCATCTCATATGTATATACTGTACTCGATACCATCTACTGTATCTTGCCTATGCTGCTCTGTACCATCACTCATTCATATATCCTTATGTACATATTCTTTATCCCCTTACACTGTGTATAAGACAGTAGTTTTGGAATTGTTAGTTAGATTACTTGTTGGTTATTACTGCATTGTCGGAACTAGAAGCACAAGAATTTCGCTACACTCCCATTAACATCTGCTAACCATGTGAATGTGACAAATAAAATTTGATTTGATTTGATTTGAACTGCGGTGCGTTATCAACAGATCCATTAAGCAGGGCCAGACTATCACATTTGGGGCCTCAGGGCACCTACTGCCAAAACGACTACCTTATACACACAAGTGTAAGGGGATAAAGAATATGTACATAAAGATATATGAATGAGTGATGGTACAGAGTGGCATAGGCAAGATGCAGTAGATGGTATCGAGTACAGTATATACATATGAGATGAGTATGTAAACAAAGTGGTGTGTGTGCAGTGGTGGCTTCTCTCTCTACAGAGTGGATCGGTGGCTTCTCTCTACAGAGTGGATCAGTGGCTTCTCTCCCTACAGAGTGGAGCGGTGGCTTCTCTCTCTACAGAGTGGATCGGTGGCTTCTCTCTACAGAGTGGATCGGTGGCTTCTCTCTACAGTGTGTTGAGTGGTGACTTCTCTCTCTACAGAGTGTGGAGCGGTGACTTCTCTCTACCGAGCGTGGAGCAGTGGCTTCAATCTCTACCGAGTGTGGAGCGGTGGCTTCTCTCTCTACAGTGTGTTGAGTGGAGACTTCTCTCTCTACAGAGTGTGGAGCGGTGACTTCTCTCTACCGAGTGTGGAGTGGTAGCTTCTCTCAACAGAGTGTGGAGTGGTGGCTTCTTTATACAATGTGTGGAGTGGTAGCTTCTCTCTACATTGTGTGGAGTGGTAGCTTCTCTCTACAGAGTGTGGAGCGGTGACATGTCTCTCTACAGAGTGTGGAGCGGTGACTTCTCTCTACAGTGTGTGGAGTGGTAGCTTCTCTCTACAGAGTGTGGAGCGATGACTTCTCTCTACAGTGTGTGGAGTGGTAGCTTCTCTCTACAGAGTGTGGAGCGGTGACTTCTCTCTACAGTGTGTGGAGTGGTAGCTTCTCTCTACAGAGTGTGGAGCGGTGACTTCTCTCTACAGAGTTTGGAGCGGTGACTTCTCTCTACAGAGTTTGGAGCGGTGACTTCTCTCTACAATGTGTGGAGTGGTAGCTTCTCTCTACATTGTGTGGAGTGGTAGCTTCTCTCTACAGAGTGTGGAGCGGTGACATCTCTCTCTACAGAGTGTGGAGCGGTGACTTCTCTCTACAGTGTGTGGAGTGGTAGCTTCTCTCTACAGAGTGTGGAGCGATGACTTCTCTCTACAGTGTGTGGAGTGGTAGCTTCTCTCTACAGAGTGTGGAGCGGTGACTTCTCTCTACAGTGTGTGGAGTGGTAGCTTCTCTCTACAGAGTGTGGAGCGGTGACTTCTCTCTACAGAGTTTGGAGCGGTGACTTCTCTCTACAGAGTTTGGAGCGGTGAGTTCTCTCTACAGAGATTGGAGCGGTGACTTCTCTCTACAGAGTGTGGAGCGGTGACTTCTCTCTACAGAGTTTGGAGCGGTGACTTCTCTCTACAGAGATTGGAGCGGTGACTTCTCTCTACAGAGTGTGGAGCGGTGACATCTCTCTCTACAGAGTGTGGAGCGGTGACTTCTCTCTACAGTGTGTGGAGTGGTAGCTTCTCTCTACAGAGTGTGGAGCGATGACTTCTCTCTACAGTGTGTGGAGTGGTAGCTTCTCTCTACAGAGTGTGGAGCGGTGACTTCTCTCTACAGTGTGTGGAGTGGTAGCTTCTCTCTACAGAGTGTGGAGCGGTGACTTCTCTCTACAGAGTTTGGAGCGGTGACTTCTCTCTACAGAGTTTGGAGCGGTGAGTTCTCTCTACAGAGATTGGAGCGGTGACTTCTCTCTACAGAGTGTGGAGCGGTGACTTCTCTCTACAGAGTTTGAGCGGTGACTTCTCTCTACAGAGATTGGAGCGGTGACTTCTCTCTACAGAGTGTGGAGCGGTGACTTCTCTCTACAGTGTGTGGAGCGGTGACTTCTCTCTACAGAGTTTGGAGCGGTGACTTCTCTCTACAGAGTTGGAGCGGTGACTTCTCTCTACAGAGTGTGGAGCGGTGACTTCTCTCTACAGAGTGTGGAGCGGTGACTTCTCTCTACAGAGTTGGAGCGGTGACTGGTGCGGTGACTTCTCTCAGAGTTTGGAGCGGTGACAGAGATTGGAGCGGTGACTTCTCTCTACAGAGTGTGGAGCGGTGACTTCTCTCTACAGAGTTTGGAGCGGTGACTTCTCTCTACAGAGTTTGGAGCGGTGACTTCTCTCTACAGAGATTGGAGCGGTGACTTCTCTCTACAGAGTGTGGAGCGGTGACTTCTCTCTACAGTGTGTGGAGTGGTGGCATATGTCTACAGTTTGTGGAGCGGTGACTTCTCTCTACAGAGATTGGAGCGGTGACTTCTCTCTACAGAGTGTGGAGCGGTGACTTCTCTCTATAGAGTTTGGAGCGGTGACTTCTCTCTACAGAGTGTGGAGCGGTGACTTCTCTCTACAGAGATTGGATTGGAGCGGTGACTTCTCTCTACAGAGTGTGGAGCGGTGACTTCTCTCTACAGTGTGTGGAGTGGTGACTTCTCTCTACAGAGATTGGAGCGGTGACTTCTCTCTACAGTGTGTGGAGTGGTGACTTCTCTCTACAGAGTGTGGAGCGGTGACTTCTCTCTACAGAGTTTGGAGCGGTGACTTCTCTCTACAGAGTGTGGAGCGGTGACTTCTCTCTACAGAGTTTGGAGCGGTGACTTCTCTCTACAGAGATTGGAGCGGTGACTTCTCTCTACAGAGTGTGGAGCGGTGACTTCTCTCTACAGTGTGTGGAGTGGTAGCTTCTCTCTACAGAGTGTGGAGCGGTGACTTCTCTCTACAGAGTTTGGAGCGGTGACTTCTCTCTACAGAGTTTGGAGCGGTGAGTTCTCTCTACAGAGATTGGAGCGGTGACTTCTCTCTACAGAGTGTGGAGCGGTGACTTCTCTCTACAGAGTTTGGAGCGGTGACTTCTCTCTACAGAGATTGGAGCGGTGACTTCTCTCTACAGAGTGTGGAGCGGTGACTTCTCTCTACAGTGTGTGGAGTGGTGACTTCTCTCTACAGAGTTTGGAGCGGTGACTTCTCTCTACAGAGATTGGAGCGGTGACTTCTCTCTACAGAGTGTGGAGCGGTGACTTCTCTCTACAGAGTGTGGAGCGGTGACTTCTCTCTACAGAGTTTGGAGCGGTGACTTCTCTCTACAGAGATTGGAGCGGTGACTTCTCTCTACAGAGTGTGGAGCGGTGACTTCTCTCTACAGAGTTTGGAGCGGTGACTTCTCTCTACAGAGTTTGGAGCGGTGACTTCTCTCTACAGAGATTGGAGCGGTGACTTCTCTCTACAGAGTGTGGAGCGGTGACTTCTCTCTACAGTGTGTGGAGTGGTGGCATATGTCTACAGTTTGTGGAGCGGTGACTTCTCTCTACAGAGATTGGAGCGGTGACTTCTCTCTACAGAGTGTGGAGCGGTGACTTCTCTCTATAGAGTTTGGAGCGGTGACTTCTCTCTACAGAGTGTGGAGCGGTGACTTCTCTCTACAGAGATTGGAGCGGTGACTTCTCTCTACAGAGTGTGGAGCGGTGACTTCTCTCTACAGTGTGTGGAGTGGTGACTTCTCTCTACAGAGATTGGAGCGGTGACTTCTCTCTACAGTGTGTGGAGTGGTGGCTTCTCTCTACAGAGTGTGGAGCGGTGACTTCTCTCTACAGAGTTTGGAGCGGTGACTTCTCTCTACAGAGTGTGGAGCGGTGACTTCTCTCTACAGAGTTTGGAGCGGTGACTTCTCTCTACAGAGATTGGAGCGGTGACTTCTCTCTACAGAGTGTGGAGCGGTGACTTCTCTCTACAGAGATTGGAGCGGTGACTTCTCTCTACAGAGTGTGGAGCGGTGACTTCTCTCTACAGAGTTTGGAGCGGTGACTTCTCTCTACAGAGTGTGGAGCGGTGACTTCTCTCCCTACAGAGTGTGGAGCGGTGACTTCTCTCTACAGAGATTGGAGCGGTGACTTCTCTCTACAGAGTGTGGAGCGGTGACTTCTCTCTACAGAGATTGGAGCGGTGACTTCTCTCTACAGAGTGTGGAGCGGTGACTTCTCTCTACAGAGTTTGGAGCGGTGACTTCTCTCTACAGAGTGTGGAGCGGTGACTTCTCTCCCTACAGAGTGTGGAGCGGTGACTTCTCTCTACAGAGATTGGAGCGGTGACTTCTCTCTACAGAGTGTGGAGCGGTGACTTCTCTCTACAGAGATTGGAGCGGTGACTTCTCTCTGCAGAGTGTGGAGCGGTGACTTCTCTCTACAGAGTTTGGAGCGGTGACTTCTCTCTACAGAGTGTGGAGCGGTGACTTCTCTCCCTACAGAGTGTGGAGCAGTGACTTCTCTCTACAGTGTGTGGAGTGGTGGCTTCTCTCTCTACAGTGTGTGGAGTGGTGGCTTCTCTCTCCACAGAGTGTGGAGCGGTGACTTCTCTCTACAGAGATTGGAGCGGTGACTTCTCTCTACAGAGTGTGGAGCGGTGACTTCTCTCTACAGAGTGTGGAGCGGTGAGTTCTCTCTCTACAGAGTTTGGAGCGGTGACTTCTCTCTACAGAGATTGGAGCGGTGACTTCTCTCTACAATGTGTGGAGTGGTAGCTTCTCTCTACAGTGCATGGAGCGGTGACTTCTCTCTACAGAGTTTGGAGCGGTGACTTCTCTCTACAGTTTGTGGAACGGTGACTTCTCTCTCCAGTTTGTGGAGCGGTGACTTCTCTCTACAGTTTGTGGAGCGGTGACTTCTCTCTCTACAGAGTGGAGCGGTGACTTCTCTCTACAGAGTTTGGAGCGGTGAGTTCTCTCTCTACAGAGATTGGAGCGGTGACTTCTCTCTACAGAGTGTGGAGCGGTGACTTCTCTCAACAGAGTGTGGAGCGGTGACTTCTCTCTACAGAGTGTGGAGCGGTGACTTCTCTCTACAGAGATTGGAGCGGTGACTTCTCTCTCCAGAGTGTGGAGCGGTGACTTCTCTCTACAGAGTGTGGAGCGGTGACTTCTCTCCCTACAGAGTGTGGAGCGGTGACTTCTCTCTACAGTGTGTGGAGTGGTGGCTTCTCTCTCTACAGTGTGTGGAGTGGTGGCTTCTCTCTCCACAGAGTGTGGAGTGGTGACTTCTCTCTCTACAGAGTGTGGAGCGGTGACTTCTCCCTACCGAGTGTGGAGCAGTGGCTTCAATCTCTACCGAGTGTGGAGCGGTGGCTACGCTCTCTACAGTGTGTGGAGTGGTGACTTCTCACTCTACAGTGTGTGGAGCGGTGACTTCTCTCTACCAAGTGTGGAGCGGTGGCTTCAATCTCTACCGAGTGTGGAGCGGTGGCTTCTATCTCTACCGAGTGTGGAGCAGTGGCTTCAATCTCTACAGAGGGTGGAGTGGTGGCTTCTCTCTACAATGTGTGGAGCGGTGACTTCTCTCTCTTCAGAGTGGAGCGGTGTCTTCTCTCTTCAGTTTGTGGAGCGGTGACTTCTCTCTACAGTTTGTGGAGCGGTGACTTCTCTCTACAGATTGTGGATCGTCAACTTCTCTCTACAAAGTTTGGAGCGGTGACTTCTCTCTCTCTACAGAGTTTGGAGCGGTGACTTCTTTCTCTACAGAGTTTGGAGCGGTGACTTCTCTCTCTACAGAGTGTGGAGCGGTGACTTCTCTCTACATTGTGGATCGGTGACTTCTCTCTCTACAGAGTGTGGAACGGTGACTTATCTCTACATTGTGGACCGGTGACTTCTTTCTCTACAGAGTTTGGAGCGGCGACTTCTCTCTCTACAGAGTGTGGAGCGGTGACTTCTCTCTCTACAGAGTGTGGAACGGTGACTTCTCTCTACATTGTGGATTGGGGACTTCTTTCTCTACAGAGTTTGGAGTGTCGACTTCTCTCTCTACAGAGTGTGGAGCGGTGACTTCTCTCTCTACAGAGTGAGAAGCCGTGACTTCTCTCTACATTGTGGATCAGTGACTTCTTTCTCTACAGAGTGTGGAGCAGTGACTTCTGTCTGTAAAGAGCGGAGTGGTGGTTTATCTCTACAGAGTGGATCGGTGACTTCTCCCTCTACAGTTTGGAGCGATGACATCTTTCTCTACAGAGTTTGGAGCGGTGACTTCTCTCTCTACAGAGAGGAGTGGTGGCATCTTTCTCTACAGAGTTTGGAGCGGTGACTTCTCTCTCTACAGAGAGGAGTGGTGGCATCTTTCTCTACAGAGTTTGGAGCGGTGGATTCTCTCTCTCCAGAGTGTGGAGCGGTGACTTCTCTCTACAGAGTTTGGAGCGGTGACTTCTCTCTACAGAGTGTGGAGCGGTGACTTCTCTCCCTACAGAGTGTGGAGCGGTGACTTCTCTCTACAGAGATTGGAGCGGTGACTTCTCTCTACAGAGTGTGGAGCGGTGACTTCTCTCTACAGTGTGTGGAGTGGTGGCTTCTCTCTCTACAGTGTGTGGAGTGGTGGCTTCTCTCTCCACAGAGTTTGGAGCGGTGACTTCTCTCTACAGAGTGTGGAGCGGTGAGTTCTCTCTCTACAGAGATTGGAGCGGTGACTTCTCTCTACAGAGTGTGGAGCGGTGACTTCTCTCTACAGAGTTTGGAGCGGTGACTTCTCTCTCCAGAGATTGGAGCGGTGACTTCTCTCTACAGAGTGTGGAGCGGTGACTTCTCTCTACAGAGTGTGGAGCGGTGACTTCTCTCCCTACAGAGTGTGGAGCGGTGACTTCTCTCTACAGTGTGTGGAGTGGTGGCTTCTCTCTCTACAGTGTGTGGAGTGGTGGCTTCTCTCTCCACAGAGTGTGGAGTGGTGACTTCTCTCTCTACAGAGTGTGGAGCGGTGACTTCTCCCTACCGAGTTTGGAGCAGTGGCTTCAATCTCTACCGAGTGTGGAGCGGTGGCTACTCTCTCTACAGTGTGTGGAGTGGTGACTTCTCACTCTACAGTGTGTGGAGCGGTGACTTCTCTCTACCAAGTGTGGAGCGGTGGCTTCAATCTCTACCGAGTGTGGAGCGGTGGCTTCTAACTCTACCGAGTGTGGAGCAGTGGCTTCAATCTCTACAGAGGGTGGAGTGGTGGCTTCTCTCTACAATGTGTGGAGTGGTAGCTTCTCTCTACAGAGTTTGGAGCGGTGACTTCTCTCTACAGAGTTTGGAGCGGTGACTTCTCTCTACAGTTTGTGGAACGGTGACTTCTCTCTCCAGTTTGTGGAGCGGTGACTTCTCTCTACAGTTTGTGGAGCGGTGACTTCTCTCTCTACAGAGTGGAGCGGTGACTTCTCTCTTCAGAGTTTGGAGCGGTGAGTTCTCTCTACAGAGTTTGGAGCGGTGAGTTCTCTCTACAGAGATTGGAGCGGTGACTTCTCTCTACAGTTTGTGGAGCGGTGACTTCTCTCTACAGAGTTTGGAGCGGTGACTTCTCTCTACAGAGATTGGAGCGGTGACTTCTCTCTACAGAGATTGGAGTGGTCACTTCTCTCTACAGAGTTTGGAGCGGTGACTTCTCTCTACAGAGTTTGGAGCGGTGACTTCTCTCTACAGAGATTGGAGCGGTGACTTCTCTCTACAGAGTGTGGAGCGGTGACTTCTCTCTACAGAGTTTGGAGCGGTGAGTTCTCTCTACAGAGTTTGGAGCGGTGACTTCTCTCTACAGAGATTGGAGCGGTGACTTCTCTCTACAGAGTGTGGAGCGGTGACTTCTCTCTACAGAGATTGGAGCGGTGACTTCTCTCTACAGAGTGTGGAGCGGTGACTTCTCTCTACAGAGTGTGGAGCGGTGACTTCTCTCCCTACAGAGTGTGGAGCGGTGACTTCTCTCTACAGTGTGTGGAGTGGTGGCTTCTCTCTCTGTGTGTGTGGAGTGGTGGCTTCTCCCTCCACAGAGTGTGGAGTGGTGACTTCTCTCTCTACAGAGTGTGGAGCGGTGACTTCTCCCTACCGAGTGTGGAGCAGTGGCTTCAATCTCTACCGAGTGTGGAGCGGTGGCTACGCTCTCTACAGTGTGTGGAGTGGTGACTTCTCACTCTACAGTGTGTGGAGCGGTGACTTCTCTCTACCAAGTGTGGAGCGGTGGCTTCAATCTCTACCGAGTGTGGAGCGGTGGCTTCTATCTCTACCGAGTGTGGAGCAGTGGCTTCAATCTCTACAGAGGGTGGAGTGGTGGCTTCTCTCTACAATGTGTGGAGTGGTAGCTTCTCTCTACAGTGCATGGAGCGGTGACTTCTCTCTACAGAGTTTGGAGCGGTGACTTCTCTCTACAGTTTGTGGAACGGTGACTTCTCTCTACAGTTTGTTGAGCGGTGACTTCTCTCTACAGTTTGTGGAGCGGTGACTTCTCTCTCTACAGAGTGGAGCGGTGACTTCTCTCTACAGAGTGTGGAGCGGTGACTTCTCTCTCTTCAGAGTGGAGCGGTGTCTTCTCTCTTCAGTTTGTGGAGCGGTGACTTCTCTCTACAGTTTGTGGAGCGGTGACTTCTCTCTACAGATTGTGGATCGTCAACTTCTCTCTACAGAGTTTGGAGCGGTGACTTCTTTCTCTACAGAGTTTGGAGCGGTGACTTCTCTCTCGGTGACAGAGTGTGGAGCGGTGACTTCTCTCTACATTGTGGATCGGTGACTTCTCTCTCTACAGAGTGTGGAACGATGACTTATCTCTACATTGTGGATCGGTGACTTCTTTCTCTACAGAGTTTGGAGCGCGACTTCTCTCTCTACAGAGTGTGGAGCGGTGACTTCTCTCTCTACAGAGTGTGGAGCGGTGACTTCTCTCTACATTGTGGATTGGTGACTTCTTTCTCTACAGAGTTTGGAGTGGTGACTTCTCTCTACAGAGATTGGAGCTTCTCTCTACAGGTGACTTCTCTCTACAGAGTGTGGAGCGGTGACTTCTCTCTACAGAGTTTGGAGCGGTGACTTCTCTCTACAGAGTGTGGAGCGGTGACTTCTCTCCCTACAGAGTGTGGAGCGGTGACTTCTCTCCCTACAGAGTGTGGAGCGGTGACTTCTCTCTACAGTGTGTGGAGTGGTGGCTTCTCTCTCCACAGAGTGTGGAGCGGTGACTTCTCTCTACAGAGATTGGAGTGGTGACTTCTCTCTACAGAGTGTGGAGCGGTGACTTCTCTCTACAGAGTGTGGAGCGGTGAGTTCTCTCTCTACAGAGTTTGGAGCGGTGACTTCTCTCTACAGAGTGTGGAGCGGTGACTTCTCTCTACAGAGTTTGGAGTGGTCACTTCTCTCTACAGAGTTTGGAGCGGTGACTTCTCTCTACAGAGTTTGGAGCGGTGACTTCTCTCTACAGAGATTGGAGCGGTGACTTCTCTCTACAGAGTGTGGAGCGGTGACTTCTCTCTACAGAGTTTGGAGCGGTGAGTTCTCTCTACAGAGTTTGGAGCGGTGACTTCTCTCTACAGAGTGTTGGAGCGGTGACTTCTCTCTACAGAGTGTGGAGCGGTGACTTCTCTCTACAGAGATTGGAGCGGTGACTTCTCTCTACAGAGTGTGGAGCGGTGACTTCTCTCTACAGAGTGTGGAGCGGTGACTTCTCTCCCTACAGAGTGTGGAGCGGTGACTTCTCTCTACAGTGTGTGGAGTGGTGGCTTCTCTCTCTACAGTGTGTGGAGTGGTGGCTTCTCTCCTCCACAGAGTGTGGAGTGGTGACTTCTCTCTCTACAGAGTGTGGAGCGGTGACTTCTCCCTACCGAGTGTGGAGCAGTGGCTTCAATCTCTACCGAGTGTGGAGCGGTGGCTACGCTCTCTACAGTGTGTGGAGTGGTGACTTCTCACTCTACAGTGTGTGGAGCGGTGACTTCTCTCTACCAAGTGTGGAGCGGTGGCTTCAATCTCTACCGAGTGTGGAGCGGTGGCTTCTATCTCTACCGAGTGTGGAGCAGTGGCTTCAATCTCTACAGAGGGTGGAGTGGTGGCTTCTCTCTACAATGTGTGGAGTGGTAGCTTCTCTCTACAGTGCATGGAGCGGTGACTTCTCTCTACAGAGTTTGGAGCGGTGACTTCTCTCTACAGTTTGTGGAACGGTGACTTCTCTCTACAGTTTGTTGAGCGGTGACTTCTCTCTACAGTTTGTGGAGCGGTGACTTCTCTCTCTACAGAGTGGAGCGGTGACTTCTCTCTACAGAGTGTGGAGCGGTGACTTCTCTCTCTTCAGAGTGGAGCGGTGTCTTCTCTCTTCAGTTTGTGGAGCGGTGACTTCTCTCTACAGTTTGTGGAGCGGTGACTTCTCTCTACAGATTGTGGATCGTCAACTTCTCTCTACAGAGTTTGGAGCGGTGACTTCTTTCTCTACAGAGTTTGGAGCGGTGACTTCTCTCTCTACAGAGTGTGGAGCGGTGACTTCTCTCTACATTGTGGATCGGTGACTTCTCTCTCTACAGAGTGTGGAACGGTGACTTATCTCTACATTGTGGATCGGTGACTTCTTTCTCTACAGAGTTTGGAGCGGCGACTTCTCTCTCTACAGAGTGTGGAGCGGTGACTTCTCTCTCTACAGAGTGTGGAACGGTGACTTCTCTCTACATTGTGGATTGGTGACTTCTTTCTCTACAGAGTTTGGAGTGGTGACTTCTCTCTACAGAGATTGGAGCGGTGACTTCTCTCTACAGAGTGTGGAGCGGTGACTTCTCTCTACAGAGTTTGGAGCGGTGACTTCTCTCTACAGAGTGTGGAGCGGTGACTTCTCTCCCTACAGAGTGTGGTGTGGAGCGGTGACTTCTCTCCCTACAGAGTGTGGAGCGGTGACTTCTCTCTACAGTGTGTGGAGTGGTGGCTTCTCTCTCCACAGAGTGTGGAGTGTGGAGCGGTGACTTCTCTCTACAGAGTGTGGAGCGGTGACTTCTCTCTACAGAGTGTGGAGCGGTGACTTCTCTCTACAGAGTGTGGAGCGGTGACTTCTCTCTACAGAGTTTGGAGCGGTGACTTCTCTCTACAGAGTGACGGTGACTTCTCTCTACAGAGTTTGGAGCGGTGACTTCTCTCTCTCTACAGAGTGTGGAGCGGTGACTTCTCTGACTTCTCTCCCTACAGAGTGTGGAGCGGTGGAGCGGTGACTTCTCTCTACAGAGTGTGGAGCGGTGACTTCTCTCTACAGAGTGTGGAGCGGTGACTTCTCTCTACAGAGTGTGGAGCGGTGACTTCTCTCTACAGAGTGTCTGTGGAGAGTGTGGAGCGGTGACTTCTCTCTGACAGAGTGTGGAGCGGTGACTTCTCTCCCTACAGAGTGTGGAGCGGTGACTTCTCTCTACAGAGTGTGGAGCGGTGACTTCTCTCTACAGAGTGTGGAGCGGTGACTTCTCTCCCTACAGAGTGTGGAGCGGTGACTTCTCTCTACAGTGTGTGGAGTGGTGGCTTCTCTCTCTACAGTGTGTGGAGTGGTGGCTTCTCTCTCCACAGAGTGTGGAGTGGTGACTTCTCTCTCTACAGAGTGTGGAGCGGTGACTTCTCCCTACCGAGTTTGGAGCAGTGGCTTCAATCTCTACCGAGTGTGGAGCGGTGGCTACTCTCTCTACAGTGTGTGGAGTGGTGACTTCTCACTCTACAGTGTGTGGAGCGGTGACTTCTCTCTACCAAGTGTGGAGCGGTGGCTTCAATCTCTACCGAGTGTGGAGCGGTGGCTTCTAACTCTACCGAGTGTGGAGCAGTGGCTTCAATCTCTACAGAGGGTGGAGTGGTGGCTTCTCTCTACAATGTGTGGAGTGGTAGCTTCTCTCTACAGAGTTTGGAGCGGTGACTTCTCTCTACAGAGTTTGGAGCGGTGACTTCTCTCTACAGTTTGTGGAGCGGTGACGGTGACTTCTCTCTCCAGTTTGTGGAGCGGTGACTTCTCTCTACAGTTTGTGGAGCGGTGACTTCTCTCTCTACAGAGTGGAGCGGTGACTTCTCTCTTCAGAGTTTGGAGCGGTGAGTTCTCTCTACAGAGTTTGGAGCGGTGAGTTCTCTCTACAGAGATTGGAGCGGTGACTTCTCTCTACAGTTTGTGGAGCGGTGACTTCTCTCTCTACAGAGTGGAGTGGTGACTTCTCTCTACAGAGTTTGGAGCGGTGACTTCTCTCTACAGAGATTGGAGCGGTGACTTCTCTCTACAGAGATTGGAGTGGTCACTTCTCTCTACAGAGTTTGGAGCGGTGACTTCTCTCTACAGAGTTTGGAGCGGTGACTTCTCTCTACAGAGATTGGAGCGGTGACTTCTCTCTACAGAGTGTGGAGCGGTGACTTCTCTCTACAGAGTTTGGAGCGGTGAGTTCTCTCTACAGAGTTTGGAGCGGTGACTTCTCTCTACAGAGATTGGAGCGGTGACTTCTCTCTACAGAGTGTGGAGCGGTGACTTCTCTCTACAGTGTGTGGAGTGGTGGCATATGTCTACAGTTTGTGGAGCTGTGACTTCTCTCTACAAAGATTGGAGCGGTGACTTCTCTCTACAGAGTGTGGAGCGGTGACTTCTCTCTACAGAGTGTGGAGCGGTGACTTCTCTCTACAGAGATTGGAGCGGTGACTTCTCTCTACAGAGTGTGGAGCGGTGACTTCTCTCTACAGAGTGTGGAGCGGTGACTTCTCTCCCTACAGAGTGTGGAGCGGTGACTTCTCTCTACAGTGTGTGGAGTGGTGGCTTCTCTCTCTACAGTGTGTGGAGTGGTGGCTTCTCTCTCCACAGAGTGTGGAGTGGTGACTTCTCTCTCTACAGAGTGTGGAGCGGTGACTTCTCCCTACCGAGTGTGGAGCAGTGGCTTCAATCTCTACCGAGTGTGGAGCGGTGGCTACGCTCTCTACAGTGTGTGGAGTGGTGACTTCTCACTCTACAGTGTGTGGAGCGGTGACTTCTCTCTACCATGTGTGGAGCGGTGGCTTCAATCTCTACCGAGTGTGGAGCGGTGGCTTCTAACTCTACCGAGTGTGGAGCAGTGGCTTCAATCTCTACAGAGGGTGGAGTGGTGGCTTCTCTCTACAATGTGTGGAGTGGTAGCTTCTCTCTACAGTGCATGGAGCGGTGACTTCTCTCTACAGAGTTTGGAGCGGTGACTTCTCTCTACAGAGTTTGGAGCGGTGACTTCTCTCTACAGTTTGTGGAACGGTGACTTCTCTCTACAGTTTGTTGAGCGGTGACTTCTCTCTACAGATTGTGGAGCGGTGACTTCTCTCTACAGAGTGTGGAGCGGTGACTTCTCTCTCTTCAGAGTGGAGCGGTGTCTTCTCTCTTCAGTTTGTGGAGCGGTGACTTCTCTCTACAGTTTGTGGAGCGGTGACTTCTCTCTACAGATTGTGGATCGTCAACTTCTCTCTACAAAGTTTGGAGCGGTGACTACTCTCTCTCTACAGAGTTTGGAGCGGTGACTTCTTTCTCTACAGAGTTTGGAGCGGTGACTTCTCTCTCTACAGAGTGTGGAGCGGTGACTTCTCTCTACATTGTGGATCGGTGACTTCTCTCTCTACAGAGTGTGGAACGGTGACTTATCTCTACATTGTGGATCGGTGACTTCTTTCTCTACAGAGTTTGGAGCGGCGACTTCTCTCTCTACAGAGTGTGGAGCGGTGACTTCTCTCTCTACAGAGTGTGGAACGGTGACTTCTCTCTACATTGTGGATTGGGGACTTCTTTCTCTACAGAGTTTGGAGTGGTGACTTCTCTCTCTACAGAGTGTGGAGCGGTGACTTCTCTCTCTACAGAGTGAGAAGCCGTGACTTCTCTCTACATTGTGGATCAGTGACTTCTTTCTCTACAGAGTGTGGAGCAGTGACTTCTGTCTGTAAAGAGCGGAGTGGTGGTTTATCTCTACAGAGTGGATCGGTGACTTCTCCCTCTACACTTTGGAGCGATGACATCTTTCTCTACAGAGTGTGGAGCGTTGGGATCTCTCTCTACAGTTTGGAGCGATGACATCTTTCTCTACAGAGTTTGGAGCGGTGACTTCTCTCTACAGAGATTGGAGCGGTGACTTCTCTCTACAGAGTGTGGAGCGGTGACTTCTCTCTACAGAGATTGGAGCGGTGACTTCTCTCTACAGAGTGTGGAGCGGTGACTTCTCTCTACAGAGATTGGAGCGGTGACTTCTCTCCCTACAGAGTGTGGAGCGGTGACTTCTCTCTACAGAGTGGAGCGGTGACTTCTCTCTACAGAGTGTGGAGCGGTGACTTCTCTCTCCACAGAGTGTGGAGCGGTGAGTTGGAGCGTGACTTCTCTCTACAGAGTGTGGAGCGGTGACTTCTCTCCAGAGTGTGGAGCAGAGAGTTTGGAGCGGTGACTTCTCTCTACAGAGTGTGGAGCGGTGACTTCTCTCTACAGAGTTTGGAGCGGTGACTTCTCTCTACAGAGTGTGGAGCGGTGACTTCTCTCTACAGAGTGTGGAGCGGTGACTTCTCTCTACAGAGTTTGGAGCGGTGACTTCTCTCTACAGAGTGTGGAGCGGTGACTTCTCTCTACAGAGTGTGGAGCGGTGACTTCTCTCTACAGAGTGTGGAGCGGTGACTTCTCTCTACAGAGTTTGGAGCGGTGACTTCTCTCTACAGAGTTGGAGCGGTGACTTCTCTCTACAGAGTTTGGAGCGGTGACTTCTCTCTACAGAGTTGGAGCGGTGACTTCTCTCTACAGAGTGTGGAGCGGTGACTTCTCTCTACAGAGTGTGGAGCGGTGACTTCTCTCCCTACAGAGTGTGGAGCGGTGACTTCTCTCTACAGTGTGTGGAGTGGTGGCTTCTCTCTCTACAGTGTGTGGAGTGGTGGCTTCTCTCTCCACAGAGTGTGGAGTGGTGACTTCTCTCTCTACAGAGTGTGGAGCGGTGACTTCTCCCTACCGAGTTTGGAGCAGTGGCTTCAATCTCTACCGAGTGTGGAGCGGTGGCTACTCTCTCTACAGTGTGTGGAGTGGTGACTTCTCACTCTACAGTGTGTGGAGCGGTGACTTCTCTCTACCATGTGTGGAGCGGTGGCTTCAATCTCTACCGAGTGTGGAGCGGTGGCTTCTAACTCTACCGAGTGTGGAGCAGTGGCTTCAATCTCTACAGAGGGTGGAGTGGTGGCTTCTCTCTACAATGTGTGGAGTGGTAGCTTCTCTCTACAGTGCATGGAGCGGTGACTTCTCTCTACAGAGTTTGGAGCGGTGACTTCTCTCTACAGTTTGTGGAACGGTGACTTCTCTCTCCAGTTTGTGGAGCGGTGACTTCTCTCTCTACAGAGTGGAGCGGTGACTTCTCTCTACAGAGTTTGGAGCGGTGAGTTCTCTCTCTACAGAGATTGGAGCGGTCACTTCTCTCTACAGTTTGTGGAGCGGTGACTTCTCTCTACAGAGTTTGGAGCGGTGACTTCTCTCTACAGTTTGTGGAACGGTGACTTCTCTCTCCAGTTTGTGGAGCGGTGACTTCTCTCTACAGTTTGTGGAGCGGTGACTTCTCTCTCTACAGAGTGGAGCGGTGACTTCTCTCTACAGAGTTTGGAGCGGTGAGTTCTCTCTCTACAGAGATTGGAGCGGTCACTTCTCTCTACAGAGTTTGGAGCGGTGGAGTTTGGAGCGGTGACTTCTCTCTACAGAGTTTGGAGCGGTGACTTCTCTCTACAGAGATTGGAGCGGTGACTTCTCTCTACAGAGTGTGGAGCGGTGACTTCTCTCTACAGTGTGTGGAGTGGTGGCATATGTCTACAGTTTGTGGAGCGGTGACTTCTCTCTACAAAGATTGGAGCGGTGACTTCTCTCTACAGAGTGTGGAGCGGTGACTTCTCTCTACAGAGTGTGGAGCGGTGACTTCTCTCTACAGAGATTGGAGCGGTGACTTCTCTCTACAGAGTGTGGAGCGGTGACTTCTCTCTCTACAGAGTTTGGAGCGGTGACTTCTCTCTACAGAGTTTGGAGCGGTGACTTCTCTCTACAGAGTGTGGAGCGGTGACTTCTCTCTACAGAGTGTGGAGCGGTGACTTCTCTCTACAGAGATTGGAGCGGTGACTTCTCTCTACAGAGTGTGGAGCGGTGACTTCTCTCTACAGAGTGTGGAGCGGTGACTTCTCTCCCTACAGAGTGTGGAGCGGTGACTTCTCTCTACAGTGTGTGGAGTGGTGGCTTCTCTCTCTACAGTGTGTGGAGTGGTGGCTTCTCTCTCCACAGAGTGTGGAGTGGTGACTTCTCTCTCTACAGAGTGTGGAGCGGTGACTTCTCCCTACCGAGTTTGGAGCAGTGGCTTCAATCTCTACCGAGTGTGGAGCGGTGGCTACTCTCTCTACAGTGTGTGGAGTGGTGACTTCTCACTCTACAGTGTGTGGAGCGGTGACTTCTCTCTACCATGTGTGGAGCGGTGGCTTCAATCTCTACCGAGTGTGGAGCGGTGGCTTCTAACTCTACCGAGTGTGGAGCAGTGGCTTCAATCTCTACAGAGGGTGGAGTGGTGGCTTCTCTCTACAATGTGTGGAGTGGTAGCTTCTCTCTACAGTGCATGGAGCGGTGACTTCTCTCTACAGAGTTTGGAGCGGTGACTTCTCTCTACAGTTTGTGGAACGGTGACTTCTCTCTCCAGTTTGTGGAGCGGTGACTTCTCTCTACAGTTTGTGGAGCGGTGACTTCTCTCTCTACAGAGTGGAGCGGTGACTTCTCTCTACAGAGTTTGGAGCGGTGAGTTCTCTCTCTACAGAGATTGGAGCGGTCACTTCTCTCTACAGTTTGTGGAGCGGTGACTTCTCTCTACAGAGTTTGGAGCGGTGACTTCTCTCTACAGTTTGTGGAACGGTGACTTCTCTCTCCAGTTTGTGGAGCGGTGACTTCTCTCTACAGTTTGTGGAGCGGTGACTTCTCTCTCTACAGAGTGGAGCGGTGACTTCTCTCTACAGAGTTTGGAGCGGTGAGTTCTCTCTCTACAGAGATTGGAGCGGTCACTTCTCTCTACAGAGTTTGGAGCGGTGACTTCTCTCTACAGAGTTTGGAGCGGTGACTTCTCTCTACAGAGATTGGAGCGGTGACTTCTCTCTACAGAGTGTGGAGCGGTGACTTCTCTCTACAGTGTGTGGAGTGGTGGCATATGTCTACAGTTTGTGGAGCGGTGACTTCTCTCTACAAAGATTGGAGCGGTGACTTCTCTCTACAGAGTGTGGAGCGGTGACTTCTCTCTACAGAGTGTGGAGCGGTGACTTCTCTCTACAGAGATTGGAGCGGTGACTTCTCTCTACAGAGTGTGGAGCGGTGACTTCTCTCTACAGAGTTTGGAGCGGTGACTTCTCTCTACAGAGTTTGGAGCGGTGACTTCTCTCTACAGAGTGTGGAGCGGTGACTTCTCTCTACAGAGTGTGGAGCGGTGACTTCTCTCTACAGAGATTGGAGCGGTGACTTCTCTCTACAGAGTGTGGAGCGGTGACTTCTCTCTACAGAGTGTGGAGCGGTGACTTCTCTCCCTACAGAGTGTGGAGCGGTGACTTCTCTCTACAGTGTGTGGAGTGGTGGCTTCTCTCTCTACAGTGTGTGGAGTGGTGGCTTCTCTCTCCACAGAGTGTGGAGTGGTGACTTCTCTCTCTACAGAGTGTGGAGCGGTGACTTCTCCCTACCGAGTGTGGAGCAGTGGCTTCAATCTCTACCGAGTGTGGAGCGGTGGCTACTCTCTCTACAGTGTGTGGAGTGGTGACTTCTCACTCTACAGTGTGTGGAGCGGTGACTTCTCTCTACCAAGTGTGGAGCGGTGGCTTCAATCTCTACCGAGTGTGGAGCGGTGGCTTCTATCTCTACCGAGTGTGGAGCAGTGGCTTCAATCTCTACAGAGGGTGGAGTGGTGGCTTCTCTCTACAATGTGTGGAGTGGTAGCTTCTCTCTACAGTGCATGGAGCGGTGACTTCTCTCTACAGAGTTTGGAGCGGTGACTTCTCTCTACAGTTTGTGGAACGGTGACTTCTCTCTACAGTTTGTTGAGCGGTGACTTCTCTCTACAGTTTGTGGAGCGGTGACTTCTCTCTCTACAGAGTGGAGCGGTGACTTCTCTCTACAGAGTGTGGAGCGGTGACTTCTCTCTCTTCAGAGTGGAGCGGTGTCTTCTCTCTTCAGTTTGTGGAGCGGTGACTTCTCTCTTCAGTTTGTGGAGCGGTGACTTCTCTCTACAGATTGTGGATCGTCAACTTCTCTCTACAAAGTTTGGAGCGGTGACTACTCTCTCTCTACAGAGTTTGGAGCGGTGACTTCTTTCTCTACAGAGTTTGGAGCGGTGACTTCTCTCTCTACAGAGTGTGGAGCGGTGACTTCTCTCTCTACAGAGTGTGGAGCGGTGACTTCTCTCTACATTGTGGATCGGTGACTTCTCTCTCTACAGAGTGTGGAACGGTGACTTATCTCTACATTGTGGATCGGTGACTTCTTTCTCTACAGAGTTTGGAGCGGCGACTTCTCTCTCTACAGAGTGTGGAGCGGTGACTTCTCTCTACATTGTGGAGCGGTGACTTCTCTCTCTACAGAGAGGAGTGGTGGCATCTTTCTCTACAGAGTTTGGAGCGGTGACTTCTCTCTCTACAGAGAGGAGTGGTGGCATCTTTCTCTACAGAGTTTGGAGCGGTGGATTCTCTCTCTCCCGATTGTGGAGAAGTGGCTTCTCTCTACAGAGTTTGGAGCGGTGACTTCTCCCTCTACAGAGTTTGGAGCGGTGGATTCTCTCTCTCCCGATTGTGGAGAAGTGGCTTCTCTCTACAGAGTTTGGAGCGGTGGATTCTCTCTCTCCCGATTGTGGAGAAGTGGCTTCTCTCTACAGAGTTTGGAGCGGTGACTTCTCCCTCTACAGAGTTTGGAGCGGTGGATTCTCTCTCTCCAGATTGTGGAGAAGTGGCTTCTCTCTACAGAGTGTGGAGCGTTGGGATCTCTCTCTACAGAGAAGGGAGTTGTGTCTTCACTCCAAAGACTGGTGGCTTCACTCCAAAGATTGTGGAGTGGTGGCTTCTCTCTATAGGGTGTGAAGTGGTGGCTTCTCACTACAGACTGTGGAGCAGTGGCTTCCCTCTACAGAGTGTGGAGGGGTGGCATCTCTCTACAGACTGTGGAGCGGTGGCTTCTCACTACAGGGTGTGGAACGTAGGGATCTCTCTCTACAGAGAATGGAGTGGTGTCTTCTCTCTACAGATTGTGTAGATGTGGCTTCTCTACAGACTGTGGAGTGGTGGCTTCTCTCTACAGGGTGTGGAGTGGTGTCTTCTCACTACAGACTGTGGAGCGGTGGCTTCTCTCTACAGTCTGTGAAGTGGTGGCATCTCTCTACAGAGTGTGAAGATGTGGCTTCTCTCTACAGACTGTGGAGCGGTAGCTTCTCTCTACAGACTGTGGAGTGGTAGCTTCTCTCTACAGACTGTGGAGCGGTGGCTTCTCACTACAGGGTGTGGAGTGGTGGCTTCTCTCTACTGTGTTTGGAGCAGTGGCTTCTCTCCAAAGACTGTGGAGCGGTGGCTTCTCTCTACAGACTGTGGAGTGGTGGCATCTTTCTACAGGGTTTGGAGATGTGGCTTCTCTCTACAGACTGTGGAGTGGTGGCTTCTCTCTACAGACTGTGGAGCGGTGGCTTCTCACTACAGGGTGTGGAGCAGTGGCTTCTCACTACAGGGTGTGGAACGTAGGGATCTCTCTCTACAGAGAATGGAGTGGTGTCTTCTCTCTACAGATTGTGTAGATGTGGCTTCTCTACAGACTGTGGAGCGGTGGCTTCTCACTACAGGGTGTGGAGTGGTGGCTTCTCTCTACTGTGTGTGGAGCAGTGGCTTCTCTCTACAGACTGTGGAGCGGTGGCTTCTCTCTACAGACTGTGGAGTGGTGGCTTCTCTCTACTGTGTGTGGAGCAGTGGCTTCTCTCCAAAGACTGTGGAGCGGTGGCTTCTCTCTACAGACTGTGGAGCGGTGGCTTCTCACTACAGGGTGTGGAACGTAGGGATCTCTCTCTACAGAGAATGGAGTGGTGTCTTCTCTCTACAGACTGTGGAGTGGTGGCTTCTCTCTACAGGGTGTGGAGTGGTGTCTTCTCACTACAGACTGTGGAGCGGTGGCTTCTCTCTACAGTCTGTGGAGTGGTGGCTTCTCACTACAGGGTGTGGAGTGGTGGCTTCTCTCTACTGTGTGTGGAGCGGTGGCTTCTCTCCAAAGACTGTGGAGCGGTGGCTCCTCACTACAGGGTGTGGAGTGGGGACTTCTCTCTACTGTGTGTGGTGCAGTGGCTTCTCTCCAAAGACTGTGGAGCGGTGGCTTCTCTCTACAGACTGTGGAGTGGTGGCATCTTTCTACAGGGTTTGGAGATGTGGCTTCTCTCTACAGACTGTGGAGTGGTGGCTTCTCACTACAGGGTGTGGAGTGGTGGCTTCTCTCCAAAGACTGTGGAGCGATGGCTTCTCACTACAGGGTGTGGAGCGGTGGCTCCTCTCACCCCCATGAGAAGTCCCATTCGGGGGAGTGAACTTAGGACTATACAGGAGTCAGACAGACTGAGACATTTACTGGGAGCGTTAGATATCATTGAAATCAAACCTTCTTGCAGAGCAGATATAAAAATAGCCTTTTCTATGCATTTTGCCAAAAACAGCATACTTAAATTCACACAAGACTCTCTCTCTCCCTCTCTCTCTCTCTCTCCCTCCCTTTGGTTCTTTACCAACTTGTATTATTTATTTTATTGATACTTTAATATTACAGGGAGTCACCATTGATCCCATTGAGTATCAGTCAAAAGTTTGGACACACCTACTCATTCAATGGAATCATGTGGTAACCAAAAAATAGTTAATCAAATCGAAATATATTTTATATTTGAGAATCTTCAAAGTAGGCACCCTTTGCCTTGATGACAGCTTCGCACACTCTTGGCATTCTCTCAACCAGCATCACCTGGAATGCTTTTCCAACAGTCATGAAGGAGTTCTCACATATGCTGAGCACATATGCTGGCTGCTTTTCCTTCATTCTGCTGTCCAACTCATATCTAACCATCTCAAATGGGTTGAGGTCGGGTGATTGTGGAGGCCAGGTCATCTGATGCAGCACTCCATCACTCTCCTTCTTGGTAAAATAACCCTTACACAGCCTGGAGGTGTGTTGGGTCGTGGTCCTGTTGAAAAACAAATGACAGTCCCACTAAGCACAAACCAGATGGGATGGTGTATCGCTGCAGAATACTGTGGTAGCCATGCTGGTAAAGTGTGCCTTGAATACTAAATAAATCACAGACAGTATCACCAGAAAAGCACCCCCACACCATCACACCTCCTCCTCCATGTTTCACAGTGGGAACCACACATGCAGAGATCATACGTTCACCTACTCTGCATCTCATAAAGACACAGCGGTTGGAATGAAAAGTCTCGAATTTGGACTCATCAGACAAAAGGACAGATTTCCACCGGTCTAATGTCCATTGCTCATGTTTCTTGGCCCAAGAAAGTCTCTTCTTCTTATTAGTGTCCTTTAGTAGTGGTTTCTTTGCAGCAATTCGACCATGAAGGCCTGATTCAAGCAGTCTCCTGTGAACAGTTGATGTTGAGGTGTGCCTGTTATTTGAACTCTGTGAAACATTTATTTGGGCTGCAATTTCTGAGGCTGGTAACGAATGAACTTATCCTCTGCAGCAGAGGTAACTCTGGGCTTTTCCTGTGTTGGTCATGACAACGAGTAAAATCATAGCGCTTGATGGTTTTTGCGACTGCACTTGAAGAAACTTTAAAAGTTCTTGAAATATTTCTAATTGACTGACAGGGGAGGGTATTGACAGGGGAGGGTAAAGACAGGGGAGGGTATAGACAGGGGAGGTTATAGACAGGGGAGGGTAAAGACAGGGGAGGGTATAGACAGGGAAGGGTATAGACAGGGGAGGGTAAAGACAGGGGAGGGTATAGGCAGGGGAGGTTATAGACAGGGGAGGGTAAAGACAGGGGAGGGTATAGACAGGGGAGGGTAAAGACAGTGGAGGGTATAGACAGGGGAGGGTAAAGACAGGGGAGGGTATAGACAGGGGAGGGTAAAGACAGGGGAGGGTATAGACAGGGGAGGGTAAAGACAGGGGAGGGAATAGACAGGGGAGGGTAAAGACATGGGAGGGTTAGGAGAGGGGAGGGTAAAGACAGGGAGGGTATAGACAGGGGAGGGTAAATAAAGGGGGGTATAGACAGGGAGGGTATGGACAGGGGAGGGTAAAGACAGGGGAGAGTATAGACAGGGGAGGGTAAAGACAGGGGAGGGTATAGACAGGTGAGGGTATAGACAGGGGAAGGATGGACAGGGGAGGGTATAGACAGGCGAGGGTATAGACAGGGGAAGGATGGACAGGGGATTGTACAGACAGGGGAGTGTATAGACAGGGGAGGGTAAATACAGGGTAGGGTAAATACAGGGGAGGGTATAGAAAGTGGAGGGTATAGACAGGGGAGGCTATAGACAGGGGAGGGTAAAGACAGGGGAGGGTCTAGACAGGGGAGGGTAAAGACAGGAGAGGGTATAGACAGGGGAGGGTATAGACAGGGGAGGGTAAAGACAGGGGAGGGAAAAGACAGGGGAGGGTAAAGACAGGGGAGGGTATAGACAGGGGAGGGTAAAGACAGGGAGGGTATAGATAGGGGAGGGTAAGGACAGGGGAGGGTATGGACAGGGGAGGGGATAGACAGGGGAGGGTAAATACAGGGGAGGGTATAGACAGGGGAGGGTATAGACAGGGGAAGGTATAGACAGGGGAAGGTAAAGACAGGGGAGGGTATAGACAGGGGAGGGTACAGACAGGGGAGGGTAAAGACAGGGGAGGGTATAGACAGGGGAGGGTATAGACAGGGGAGGGTAAAGACAGGGGAGGGTAAAGACAGGGAGGGTATAGACAGGGGAGGGTTAGGACAGGGGAGGGTAAAGACAGGGGAGGGTATAGACAGGGGAGGGTAAATACAGGGGAGGGTATAGACAGGGGAGGGTAAAGACAGGGGAGTGTAAAGACAGGGGAGGGTATAGACAGGGGAGGGTATAGACAGGGGAGGGTATAGGCAGGGGAGGGTATAGACACGGGAGGGTATAGACAGGGGAGGGTATAGAAAAGGGAGGGTACAGACAGGGAGGGTATAGACAGGGGTGGGTATAGACAGGGAAGGTATAGACATGGGGAGGGGATAGGCAGGGGAGGGTAAGGACAGGGGAGGGTATAGACAGGGGAGGGTAAAGACAGGGGAGGGTATAGACAGGGAGGGTATAGACAGGGGAAGGATGGACGGGGAGGGTATAGACAGGGGAAGGATGGACAGGGGATTGTACAGACAGGGGGGTAAATACAGGGGGGTAAATACAGGGGAGGGTATAGACAGGGGAGGGTATAGACAGGGGAGTGTAAAGACAGGGGAGGGTATAGACAGGGGAGGGTAAAGACAGGGGAGGGTATAGATAGGGGAGGGTATAGAGAGAGGAGGGTAAGGACAGGGGAGGGTATAGACAGGGGAGGGTATAGCCAGGGGAGGGTGAAGACAGGGGAGGGTATAGACAGGGGAGGGAATAGACGGGAGGGGATAGACAGGGGAGGGTATAGACAGGGGAGAGGATGGACAGGGGAGGGGATAGACGGGAGGGGATAGACAGGGAGAGTATAGACAGGGGGGGGATAGACGGGAGGGGATAGACAGGGGAGAGTATAGACAGGGGAGGGGGTAGGCAGGGGAGGGTATGGACAGGGGAGAGTCTAGACAGGGGAGGGTATGGACAGGGGAGAGTCTAGACAGGGGAGGGATGGACAGGGGAGGGTATAGACATGGGAGGTATAGACAGGGGAGAGTATAGACAGGGGAGGGGATGGACACGGAAGGGTATAGACATGGGGGTATAGACAGGGGAGGGGATGGACAGGGGAGGGTATAGACATGGGGGTATAGACAGGGGAGAGTATAGACAGGGGAGGGGATGGACAGGGAAGGGGATGGACAGGGGAGGGGGTCGACAGTGGAGAGTATAGACAGGGGAGGGTGTAGACAGGGGAGAGTATAGACAGGGGAGGGGGTAGACAGGGGAGTGGACTGACAGGGGAGAGTATAGACAGGGGAGGGGGTAGACAGGGGAGGGGTTGGACGAGGGAGTGGTTACCTTGTTCCTGCAAAATAGCCCAGTGGAGATTAGAATCTTTTGGCTATTGTTTCTTACGTTCCACTGTCTAGGATTAATTTATCATCATCAGTGTGGACAGGCTTCTGATACAGTTGACATTGCGTCAAAACAATGCCAGTTGCCTGGCAGAATGGCAGAACAGCACAGGGAAACAGAGCAGATCTGATCATGCTGTCATTAGAACACATTCTCCCTCAGGGTTCTAGAATCATGGTTGACAAATGACACCGGTCAGCCCGTTCGTTCACATGGCAATCATTATCCCAAGATGCCACGGTTCTCATGAAACCCCACAATCTGCCCAAAAAGACAAGCCAACCAACCATTGAGACCTAGTCCTTCCGTTTTCCATCTAGACTAATTTCTCCAGCTTAATGTTTTGTATCACAACTATTTGAATCCCCAGAAGTCTGCCTTGCAGTTGAGTCTTCCAGACACTAATGTTTTAGTTTCAAGGTTCATAGCGGGAAGAGAGACAACGTTCCAGACACGACTCTCAAGGACACCAGGAAGTTATAAATGAAACAGTGGTGATTGAAGGGGATTGAACAGCTTGGGGCTGAACAGCTGTATGGGATAGCAGCTGTACATATGTACTGGGGATCACTGCTATTCCTCTGTGGCAACAAAGCAAACAGACAGAGAGAAACTCCAGGAGAAATTATACAAATCAGATGATTATCCCAAGGACAGGGGCGGGTTATGATGGCCCCTCAGAGACAACTACACAATGCCGGGAGAACTCTAGGGGGACATGTTTATTTATGTGACCTGTAACCCCTGTGTACACTCACACACACACATATTACACACACACATATTACACACACACACATATTACACACACACATATTACACACACACATATTACACACACACATATTACACACACACACACACACACACACACACACACACACACACACACACACACACACACACACACACACACACACACACACACACACACACACACACACACACACACACACACACACATATTACACACACACACACACACACACACACACACACACACACACACACACACACACACACACACACACACACACACACACACACACACACACACACACACACACACACACACACACACACACACACACACACACACACACACACCCCCTTCCCCTTCCCAAATCCCCCTATTAAACTAGTTTCAACAACATGCAGGAAGTATCCAGCTCAACAATATGACTAATTGGCTTTAAAAGGTCATTTTTGCTGTACTTTCAATGGATAGGTAAACTACTGTAGCGTTCCAAAACTGGACAGCGATCATCTCAATATGCAAAGTCAGAGTTTAAATGGTGTAATCCCTTTTTTTCAGTCATTCTATCTCTATTTATTTGTGTTTAGTAATCTATCCATCTTTGTCAACAGATCATGTTCTTCTGCTCAACAGTCCGAAGCCAATGATCTGACTGTAAGCCAACCACTGACCTGTAGCTACAGATGTAGGGTCTTACTTTCAGACAGTTTGCCACAGCAGGAAAATAATCCTGCAGCAATAGGAAATGTGAATTATTGTGTGGATTATAATTAATAGACATTTTCTGTTTGTGCAAATCAAGTCTGATATTTTAATGTGGAAATTAACTTTAGAAGCCTACGTATACACTATACGTTTGCATTTCCTGCTGTGCGGGACAAATCTCAGCAACAAAAGAGTGATCAAATTAAGATGCTACATCTGCATGATAAATCGCTGTGGGTTTTCAGTTAGAAACCCTTTTCTCTTGCATGTTAATGGGAAACAGAGGAATGATAGTGACAAAGTATTACTCAGCCGTGGAATGAAACAAACCAGCAATGCGATGTTGCTATAACCTGGAACAGTGAGTCGGCCAGACCCTCATACAAGATGAATTACTCAGGCCAACTATCTGAAGTAGGGAATTCATCTCCAGCCCCAACAACAAGCACCACTTCACCACTTCCTCCGTCTCTAATTCGCTGAGTAAACTTTTATTTAATAACTTCATAGTGTTTTGGGGTCATGACAGAGAAGTCCCAGAGGACTCAACAGACAAGCCATCCAACAACAGAGTGGGTGGGTGCTTATATTTGTCCTATGTATAACATTGTTGCATTTAGTTTGATATTTCTCCTATATATAACGTTGTAACATTTAGTTTTATATTTGTCCTAAAAATAACATTGTAACATTTAGTTTGATATTTGTCCTATATATAACATTGTAGCATTTAGTTTGATATTTGTCCTATATATAACATTGTTTTTATTTATTTTACCTTTATTTAACTAGGCAAGTCAGTTAAGAACAAATTCTTATTTTCAATGACGGCCTAGGAACAGTGGGTTAACTGCCTGTTCAGGGGCAAAACGACAGATTTGTACCTTGTACCATTTAGTTTATATTTGTCCTATATATAACATTGTAGCATTTAGTTTGATATTTGTCCTATATATGTTACGGGATTCTTCCGTCAAAGGAGAGGCGGACCAAATTGCAGTGTGGTTATTTCGATACATGTTTAATAAAAGATAAACATGAACAAAACAATAAACGTAACGTGAAAACCTAAACAGCCTTATCTGGTGCAAACAAATACTGAGACAGGAACAATCACCCACAAAATCCAACACCAAACAGGCTACCTAAATATGGTTCCCAATCAGAGACAATGACTAACACCTGCCTCTGGTTGAGAACCATATCAGGCCAAACACAGAAACAGACAAACTAGACACAACATAGAATGCCCACTCAGATCACACCCTGACCAAACAAAACATAGCAGGGTGTGACAATATATAACGTTGTAGCATTTAGTTTTATATTTGTCCTATATATAACATTGTAGCATTTAGTTTTATATTTGTACTATATATAACATTGTAGCATTTAGTTTGATATTTGTCCTATATATAACGTTGTAGCATTTAGTTTGATATGTATCCTATATATAACATTGTGCCAGAGAGAGCTTTGCAGGTATTATCATTGAAGAGGGCTTGAGTCCCATGTGTTGTGTAATCGTATTGATATCTCTCTATCGGGTTTGACTCGGCACCACATCAATCCGTGCTTGCTCAGGGGGATGGAGGGGAGGGAGGGAGAAGGGGGGTGGGGCGGATGGGGGGTTATCAAGCATTGTGCCTCCTCCATCTCGCCTCTGCATGAATGCAAAACAAATCGATTTTCTGTGAACCACTCAGAGGGCTCCTCATCTCTTTTTATCTCATCTTTTCTGTTTTTTCATCTGGCTGGTTTCTTATTAACCTGTTCAACACCACCAAGCTTCTTATTAACCTGTTCAACACCACCAACCTTCCTATTAACCTGTTCAACACCATCAAGCTTCTTATTAACCTGTTCAACACCGCCAAGCTTCTTATTAACCTGTTCAACACCGCCAAGCTACTTATTAACCTGTTCAACACCACCAAGCTTCTTATTAACCTGTTCAACACCGCCAAGCTTCTTATTAACCTGTTCAACACCACCAAGCTTCTTATTAACCTGTTCAACATCACCAAGATTCTTATTAACCTGTTCAACACCGTCAAGCTACTTATTAACCTGTTCAACACCGCCAAGCTACTTATTAACCTGTTCAACACCACCAAGCTTCTTATTAACCTGTTCTACACCGACAAGCTTCTTATTAACCTGTTCAACACCACCAAGCTTCTTATTAACCTGTTCAACATCACCAAGCTTCTTATTAACCTGTTCAACACCGTCAAGCTACTTATTAACCTGTTCAAAACCGCCAAGCTACTTATTAACCTGTTCAACACCACCAAGCTTCTTATTAACCTGTTCAACACAACCACACTTCTTATTAACCTGTTCAACACCACAAAGCTTCTTATTAACCTCTTCAACACCACCAAGCTTCTTATTAACCTGTTCAACACCACCAACCTTCCTGTTAACCTGTTCAACACCACCAAGCTTCTTATTAACCTGTTCAACACCGCCAAGCTTCTTATTAACCTGTTCAACACCACCAACCTTCCTGTTAACCTGTTCAACACCATCAAGCTTCTTATTAACCTGTTCAACACCGCCAAGCTTCTTATTAACCTGTTCAACACCACCAAGCTACTTATTAACCTGTTCAACACCACCAAGCTTCTTATTAACCTGTTCAACACGACCACGCTTCTTATTAACCTGTTCAACACCACCACGCTTCTTATTAACCTGTTCAACACCAACAACCTTCTTATTAACCTGTTCAACAACGCCAAGCTTCTTATTAACCTGTTCAACATCACCAACCTTCTTATTAACCTGTTCAACACCGCTAAGCTTCTTATTAACCTGTTCAACACCATCAAGCTTCTTATTAACCTGTTCAACACCGCCAAGCTTCTTATTAACCTATTCAACACCGCCAAGCTATTTATTAACCTGTTCAACACCACCAAGCTTCTTATTAACCTGTTCAACACCACCGCACTTATTAACCTGTTCAACACCGCCAAGCTTCTTATTAACCTGTTCAACACCACCACGCTTCTTATTAACCTGTTCAACACCGCCAAGCTACTTATTAACCTGTTCAACACCACCAAGCTTCTTATTAACCTGTTCAACACGACCACGCTTCTTATTAACCTGTTCAACACCACCAAGCTTCTTATTAACCTGTTCAACACCACCAAGCTACTTATTAACCTGTTCAACACCACCAAGCTTCTTATTAACCTGTTCAACACCACCACGCTTCTTATTAACCTGTTCAACACCACCAACCTTCTTATTAACCTGTTCAACAACGCCAAGCTTCTTATTAACCTGTTCAACAACGCCAAGCTTCTTATTAACCTGTTCAACATCGCCAACCTTCTTATTAACCTGTTCAACACCGCTAAGCTTCTTATTAACCTGTTCAACACCGCCAAGCTTCTTATTAACCTGTTCAACACCACCAAGCTTCTTATTAACCTCTTCAACACCGACAAGCTTCTTATTAACCTGTTCAACACCACCAACCTTCTTATTAACCTGTGCAACACCACCAACCTTCTTATTAACCTGTTCAACACCACCACGCTTCTTATTAACCTGTTCAACACCGCCAAGCTTCTTATTAACCTGTTCAACACCACCAAGCTTCTTATTAACCTGTTCAACATCACCAACCTTCTTATTAACCTGTTCAACACCACCAAGCTTCTTATTAACCTGTTCAACACGACCACGCTTCTTATTAACCTGTTCAACACCACCACGCTTCTTATTAACCTGTTCAACACCAACAACCTTCTTATTAACCTGTTCAACACCACCACGCTTCTTATTAACCTGTTCAACACCACCAACCTTCTTATTAACCTGTTCAACAACGCCAAGCTTCTTATTAACCTGTTCAACATCACCAACCTTCTTATTAACCTGTTCAACACCGCTAAGCTTCTTATTAACCTGTTCAACACCATCAAGCTTCTTATTAACCTGTTCAACACCGCCAAGCTTCTTATTAACCTGTTCTACACGCCAAGCTATTTATTAACCTGTTCAACACCACCAAGCTTCTTATTAACCTGTTCAACACCACCACACTTCTTATTAACCTGTTCAACACCGCCAAGCTTCTTATTAACCTGTTCAACACCACCACGCTTCTTATTAACCTGTTCAACACCGCCAAGCTACTTATTAACCTGTTCAACACCACCTAGCTTCTTATGAACTTGTTCAACACGACCACGCTTCTTATTAACCTGTTCAACACCACCAAGGTACTTATTAACCTGTTCAACACCACCAAGCTTCTTATTAACCTGTTCAACACCACCACACTTATTAATCTGTTCAACACCACCAAGCTTCTTATTAACCTGTTCAACACCACCAACCTTCTTATTAACCTGTTCAACACCACCACGCTTCTTATTAACCTGTTCAACACCACCAAGCTTCTTATTAACCTGTTCAACACCGCCAAGCTTCTTATTAACCTGTTCAACATCACCAACCTTCTTATTAACCTGTTCAACACCACCAAGCTTCTTATTAACCTGTTCAACACGACCACGCTTCTTATTAACCTGTTCAACACCACCACGCTTCTTATTAACCTGTTCAACACCAACAACCTTCTTATTAACCTGTTCAACACCACCACGCTTCTTATTAACCTGTTCAACACCACCAACCTTCTTATTAACCTGTTCAACAACGCCAAGCTTCTTATTAACCTGTTCAACATCACCAACCTTCTTATTAACCTGTTCAACACCGCTAAGCTTCTTATTAACCTGTTCAACACCATCAAGCTTCTTATTAACCTGTTCAACACCGCCAAGCTTCTTATTAACCTGTTCTAACGCCAAGCTATTTATTAACCTGTTCAACACCACCAAGCTTCTTATTAACCTGTTCAACACCACCACACTTCTTATTAACCTGTTCAACACCACCAAGCTTCTTATTAACCTGTTCAACACCACCGCACTTATTAACCTGTTCAACACCGCCAAGCTTCTTATTAACCTGTTCAACACCACCACGCTTCTTATTAACCTGTTCAACACCGCCAAGCTACTTATTAACCTGTTCAACACCACCAAGCTTCTTATTAACCTGTTCAACACGACCACGCTTCTTATTAACCTGTTCAACACCACCAAGCTTCTTATTAACCTGTTCAACACCACCAAGCTACTTATTAACCTGTTCAACACCACCAAGCTTCTTATTAACCTGTTCAACACCACCACGCTTCTTATTAACCTGTTCAACACCACCAACCTTCTTATTAACCTGTTCAACAACGCCAAGCTTCTTATTAACCTGTTCAACAACGCCAAGCTTCTTATTAACCTGTTCAACATCGCCAACCTTCTTATTAACCTGTTCAACACCGCTAAGCTTCTTATTAACCTGTTCAACACCGCCAAGCTTCTTATTAACCTGTTCAACACCACCAAGCTTCTTATTAACCTCTTCAACACCGACAAGCTTCTTATTAACCTGTTCAACACCACCAACCTTCTTATTAACCTGTGCAACACCACCAACCTTCTTATTAACCTGTTCAACACCACCACGCTTCTTATTAACCTGTTCAACACCGCCAAGCTTCTTATTAACCTGTTCAACACCGCCAAGCTTCTTATTAACCTGTTCAACATCACCAACCTTCTTATTAACCTGTTCAACACCACCAAGCTTCTTATTAACCTGTTCAACACGACCACGCTTCTTATTAACCTGTTCAACACCACCACGCTTCTTATTAACCTGTTCAACACCAACAACCTTCTTATTAACCTGTTCAACACCACCACGCTTCTTATTAACCTGTTCAACACCACCAACCTTCTTATTAACCTGTTCAACAACGCCAAGCTTCTTATTAACCTGTTCAACATCACCAACCTTCTTATTAACCTGTTCAACACCGCTAAGCTTCTTATTAACCTGTTCAACACCATCAAGCTTCTTATTAACCTGTTCAACACCGCCAAGCTTCTTATTAACCTGTTCTACACGCCAAGCTATTTATTAACCTGTTCAACACCACCAAGCTTCTTATTAACCTGTTCAACACCACCACACTTCTTATTAACCTGTTCAACACCGCCAAGCTTCTTATTAACCTGTTCAACACCACCACGCTTCTTATTAACCTGTTCAACACCGCCAAGCTACTTATTAACCTGTTCAACACCACCTAGCTTCTTATGAACTTGTTCAACACGACCACGCTTCTTATTAACCTGTTCAACACCACCAAGGTACTTATTAACCTGTTCAACACCACCAAGCTTCTTATTAACCTGTTCAACACCACCACACTTATTAATCTGTTCAACACCACCAAGCTTCTTATTAACCTGTTCAACACCACCAACCTTCTTATTAACCTGTTCAACACCACCACGCTTCTTATTAACCTGTTCAACACCGCCAAGCTTCTTATTAACCTGTTCAACACCGCCAAGCTTCTTATTAACCTGTTCAACATCACCAACCTTCTTATTAACCTGTTCAACACCACCAAGCTTCTTATTAACCTGTTCAACACGACCACGCTTCTTATTAACCTGTTCAACACCACCACGCTTCTTATTAACCTGTTCAACACCAACAACCTTCTTATTAACCTGTTCAACACCACCACGCTTCTTATTAACCTGTTCAACACCACCAACCTTCTTATTAACCTGTTCAACAACGCCAAGCTTCTTATTAACCTGTTCAACATCACCAACCTTCTTATTAACCTGTTCAACACCGCTAAGCTTCTTATTAACCTGTTCAACACCATCAAGCTTCTTATTAACCTGTTCAACACCGCCAAGCTTCTTATTAACCTGTTCTACACGCCAAGCTATTTATTAACCTGTTCAACACCACCAAGCTTCTTATTAACCTGTTCAACACCACCACACTTCTTATTAACCTGTTCAACACCGCCAAGCTTCTTATTAACCTGTTCAACACCACCACGCTTCTTATTAACCTGTTCAACACCGCCAAGCTACTTATTAACCTGTTCAACACCACCTAGCTTCTTATGAACTTGTTCAACACGACCACGCTTCTTATTAACCTGTTCAACACCACCAAGGTACTTATTAACCTGTTCAACACCACCAAGCTTCTTATTAACCTGTTCAACACCACCACACTTATTAATCTGTTCAACACCGCCAAGCTTCTTATTAACCTGTTCAAAACCACCACCCTTCTTATTAACCTGTTCAACACCCCAAGCTACTTATTAACCTGTTCAACACCACCAAGCTTCTTATTAACCTGTTCAACACGACCACGCTTCTTATTAACCTGTTCAACACCACCAAGCTTCTTATTAACCTGTTCAACACCACCAAGCTACTTATTAACCTGTTCAACACCACCAAGCTTCTTATTAACCTGTTCAACACCACCACGCTTCTTATTAACCTGTTCAACACCACCAACCTTCTTATTAACCTGTTCAACAACGCCAAGCTTCTTATTAACCTCTTCAACAACGCCAAGCTTCTTATTAACCTGTTCAACATCACCAACCTTCTTATTAACCTGTTCAACACCGCTAAGCTTCTTATTAACCTGTTCAACACCGCCAAGCTTTTTATTAATCTGTTCAACACCACCAAGCTTCTTATTAACCTCTTCAACACCGACAAGCTTCTTATTAACCTGTTCAACACCACCAACCTTCTTATTAACCTGTGCAACACCACCAACCTTCTTATTAACCTGTTCAACACCACCACGCATCTTATTAACCTGTTCAACACCGCCAAGCTTCTTATTAACCTGTTCAACACCGCCAAGCTTCTTATTAACCTGTTCAACATCACCAACCTTCTTATTAACCTGTTCAACACCACCAAGCTTCTTATTAACCTGTTCAACACCGCTAAGCTTCTTATTAACCTGTTCAACACCGCCAAGTTTCTTATTAACCTGTTCAACACCACCACGCTTCTTATTAACCTGTTCAACACCGCCAAGCTTCTTATTAACCTGTTCAACACCTCCAAGCTACTTATTAACCTGTTCAACACCACCAACCTTCTTATTAACCTGTTCAACACCACCAATCATCTTATTAACCTGTTCAACACCATCAAGCTTCTTATTAACCTGTTCAACACCGCCAAGCTTCTTATTAACCTGTTCAACACCGCCAAGCGTCTTATTAACCTGTTCAACACCACCACACTTCTTATTAACCTGTTCAACACCGCCAAGCTTCTTATTAACCTGTTCAACACCGCCAAGCTATTTATTAACCTGTTCAACACCACCAAGCTTCTTATTAACCTGTTCAACACGACCACGCTTCTTATTAACCTGTTCAACACCACCACGCTTCTTATTAACCTGTTCAACACCAACAACCTTCTTATTAACCTGTTCAACAACGCCAAGCTTCTTATTAACCTGTTCAACATCACCAACCTTCTTATTAACCTGTTCAACACCACCAAGCTTCTTATTAACCTGTTCAACACGACCACGCTTCTTATTAACCTGTTCAACACCACCACGCTTCTTATTAACCTGTTCAACACCAACAACCTTCTTATTAACCTGTTCAACACCACCACGCTTCTTATTAACCTGTTCAACACCACCAACCTTCTTATTAACCTGTTCAACAACGCCAAGCTTCTTATTAACCTGTTCAACATCACCAACCTTCTTATTAACCTGTTCAACACCGCTAAGCTTCTTATTAACCTGTTCAACACCATCAAGCTTCTTATTAACCTGTTCAACACCGCCAAGCTTCTTATTAACCTGTTCTACACGCCAAGCTATTTATTAACCTGTTCAACACCACCAAGCTTCTTATTAACCTGTTCAACACCACCACACTTCTTATTAACCTGTTCAACACCGCCAAGCTTCTTATTAACCTGTTCAACACCACCACGCTTCTTATTAACCTGTTCAACACCGCCAAGCTACTTATTAACCTGTTCAACACCACCTAGCTTCTTATGAACTTGTTCAACACGACCACGCTTCTTATTAACCTGTTCAACACCACCAAGGTACTTATTAACCTGTTCAACACCACCAAGCTTCTTATTAACCTGTTCAACACCACCACACTTATTAATCTGTTCAACACCGCCAAGCTTCTTATTAACCTGTTCAAAACCACCACCCTTCTTATTAACCTGTTCAACACCGCCAAGCTACTTATTAACCTGTTCAACACCACCAAGCTTCTTATTAACCTGTTCAACACGACCACGCTTCTTATTAACCTGTTCAACACCACCAAGCTTCTTATTAACCTGTTCAACACCACCAAGCTACTTATTAACCTGTTCAACACCACCAAGCTTCTTATTAACCTGTTCAACACCACCACGCTTCTTATTAACCTGTTCAACACCACCAACCTTCTTATTAACCTGTTCAACAACGCCAAGCTTCTTATTAACCTCTTCAACAACGCCAAGCTTCTTATTAACCTGTTCAACATCACCAACCTTCTTATTAACCTGTTCAACACCGCTAAGCTTCTTATTAACCTGTTCAACACCGCCAAGCTTCTTATTAATCTGTTCAACACCACCAAGCTTCTTATTAACCTCTTCAACACCGACAAGCTTCTTATTAACCTGTTCAACACCACCAACCTTCTTATTAACCTGTGCAACACCACCAACCTTCTTATTAACCTGTTCAACACCACCACGCATCTTATTAACCTGTTCAACACCGCCAAGCTTCTTATTAACCTGTTCAACACCGCCAAGCTTCTTATTAACCTGTTCAACATCACCAACCTTCTTATTAACCTGTTCAACACCACCAAGCTTCTTATTAACCTGTTCAACACCGCTAAGCTTCTTATTAACCTGTTCAACACCGCCAAGTTTCTTATTAACCTGTTCAACACCACCACGCTTCTTATTAACCTGTTCAACACCGCCAAGCTTCTTATTAACCTGTTCAACACCTCCAAGCTACTTATTAACCTGTTCAACACCACCAACCTTCTTATTAACCTGTTCAACACCACCAATCATCTTATTAACCTGTTCAACACCATCAAGCTTCTTATTAACCTGTTCAACACCGCCAAGCTTCTTATTAACCTGTTCAACACCGCCAAGCGTCTTATTAACCTGTTCAACACCACCACACTTCTTATTAACCTGTTCAACACCGCCAAGCTTCTTATTAACCTGTTCAACACCGCCAAGCTATTTATTAACCTGTTCAACACCACCAAGCTTCTTATTAACCTGTTCAACACGACCACGCTTCTTATTAACCTGTTCAACACCACCCCGCTTCTTATTAACCTGTTCAACACCAACAACCTTCTTATTAACCTGTTCAACACGCCAAGCTTCTTATTAACCTGTTCAACATCACCAACCTTCTTATTAACCTGTTCAACACCGCTAAGCTTCTTATTAACCTGTTCAACACCATCAAGCTTCTTATTAACCTGTTCAACACCGCCAAGCTTTATTAACCTGTTCAACACCACCAAGCTTCTTATTAACCTGTTCAACACCACCACGCTTCTTATTAACCTGTTCAACACCACCAAGCTTCTTATTAACCTGTTCAACACCACCAAGCTACTTATTAACCTGTTCAACATCACCAACCTTCTTATTAACCTGTTCAACACCACCAAGCTTCTTATTAACCTGTTCAACACCGCTAAGCTTCTTATTAACCTGTTCAACACCGCCAAGTTTCTTATTAACCTGTTCAACACCACCACGCTTCTTATTAACCTGTTCAACACCGCCAAGCTTCTTATTAACCTGTTCAACACCTCCAAGCTACTTATTAACCTGTTCAACACCACCAACCTTCTTATTAACCTGTTCAACACCACCAATCATCTTATTAACCTGTTCAACACCATCAAGCTTCTTATTAACCTGTTCAACACCGCCAAGCTTCTTATTAACCTGTTCAACACCACCACACTTCTTATTAACCTGTTCAACACCGCCAAGCTTCTTATTAACCTGTTCAACACCGCCAAGCTATTTATTAACCTGTTCAACACCACCAAGCTTCTTATTAACCTGTTCAACACGACCACGCTTCTTATTAACCTGTTCAACACCACCACGCTTCTTATTAACCTGTTCAACACCAACAACCTTCTTATTAACCTGTTCAACAACGCCAAGCTTCTTATTAACCTGTTCAACATCACCAACCTTCTTATTAACCTGTTCAACACCGCTAAGCTTCTTATTAACCTGTTCAACACCATCAAGCTTCTTATTAACCTGTTCAACACCGCCAAGCTACTTATTAACCTGTTCAACACCACCAAGCTTCTTATTAACCTGTTCAACACGACCACGCTTCTTATTAACCTGTTCAACACCACCAAGCTTCTTATTAACCTGTTCAACACCACCAAGCTACTTATTAACCTGTTCAACACCACCAAGCTTCTTATTAACCTGTTCAACACCACCACGCTTCTTATTAACCTGTTCAACACCACCAACCTTCTTATTAACCTGTTCAACAACGCCAAGCTTCTTATTAACCTCTTCAACAACGCCAAGCTTCTTATTAACCTGTTCAACATCACCAACCTTCTTATTAACCTGTTCAACACCGCTAAGCTTCTTATTAACCTGTTCAACACCGCCAAGCTTCTTATTAATCTGTTCAACACCACCAAGCTTCTTATTAACCTCTTCAACACCGACAAGCTTCTTATTAACCTGTTCAACACCACCAACCTTCTTATTAACCTGTGCAACACCACCAACCTTCTTATTAACCTGTTCAACACCACCACGCATCTTATTAACCTGTTCAACACCGCCAAGCTTCTTATTAACCTGTTCAACACCGCCAAGCTTCTTATTAACCTGTTCAACATCACCAACCTTCTTATTAACCTGTTCAACACCACCAAGCTTCTTATTAACCTGTTCAACACCGCTAAGCTTCTTATTAACCTGTTCAACACCGCCAAGTTTCTTATTAACCTGTTCAACACCACCACGCTTCTTATTAACCTGTTCAACACCGCCAAGCTTCTTATTAACCTGTTCAACACCTCCAAGCTACTTATTAACCTGTTCAACACCACCAACCTTCTTATTAACCTGTTCAACACCACCAATCATCTTATTAACCTGTTCAACACCATCAAGCTTCTTATTAACCTGTTCAACACCGCCAAGCTTCTTATTAACCTGTTCAACACCGCCAAGCGTCTTATTAACCTGTTCAACACCACCACACTTCTTATAAACCTGTTCAACACCGCCAAGCTTCTTATTAACCTGTTCAACACCGCCAAGCTATTTATTAACCTGTTCAACACCACCAAGCTTCTTATTAACCTGTTCAACACGACCACGCTTCTTATTAACCTGTTCAACACCACCACGCTTCTTATTAACCTGTTCAACACCACCAAGCTTCTTATTAACCTGTTCAACACGACCACGCTTCTTATTAACCTGTTCAACACCACCACGCTTCTTATTAACCTGTTCAACACCAACAACCTTCTTATTAACCTGTTCAACAACGCCAAGCTTCTTATTAACCTGTTCAACATCACCAAACTTCTTATTAACCTGTTCAACACCGCTAAGCTTCTTATTAACCTGTTCAACACCATCAAGCTTCTTATTAACCTGTTCAACACCGCCAAGCTTCTTATTAACCTGTTCAACACCGCCAAGCTATTTATTAACCTGTTCAACACCACCAAGCTTCTTATTAACCTGTTCAACACCACCGCACTTATTAACCTGTTCAACACCGCCAAGCTTCTTATTAACCTGTTCAACACCACCACGCTTCTTATTAACCTGTTCAACACCGCCAAGCTACTTATTAACCTGTTCAACACCACCAAGCTTCTTATTAACCTGTTCAACACGACCACGCTTCTTATTAACCTGTTCAACACCACCAAGCTTCTTATTAACCTGTTCAACACCACCAAGCTACTTATTAACCTGTTCAACACCACCAAGCTTCTTATTAACCTGTTCAACACCACCACGCTTCTTATTAACCTGTTCAACACCACCAACCTTCTTATTAACCTGTTCAACAACGCCAAGCTTCTTATTAACCTGTTCAACAACGCCAAGCTTCTTATTAACCTGTTCAACATCACCAACCTTCTTATTAACCTGTTCAACACCGCTAAGCTTCTTATTAACCTGTTCAACACCGCCAAGCTTCTTATTAACCTGTTCAACACCACCAAGCTTCTTATTAACCTCTTCAACACCGACAAGCTTCTTATTAACCTGTTCAACACCACCAACCTTCTTATTAACCTGTGCAACACCACCAACCTTCTTATTAACCTGTTCAACACCACCACGCTTCTTATTAACCTGTTCAACACCGCCAAGCTTCTTATTAACCTGTTCAACACCGCCAAGCTTCTTATTAACCTGTTCAACATCACCAACCTTCTTATTAACCTGTTCAACACCACCAAGCTTCTTATGAACCTGTTCAACACCGCTAAGCTTCTTATTAACCTGTTCAACACCGCCAAGCTTCTTATTAACCTGTTCAACACCACCACGCTTCTTATTAACCTGTTCAACACCATCAAGCTTCTTATTAACCTGTTCAACACCGCCAAGCTTCTTATTAACCTGTTCAACACGACCACGCTTCTTATTAACCTGTTCAACACCACCACGCTTCTTATTAACCTGTTCAACACCAACAACCTTCTTATTAACCTGTTCAACACCACCACGCTTCTTATTAACCTGTTCAACACCACCAACATTCTTATTAACCTGTTCAACAATGCCAAGCTTCTTATTAACCTGTTCAACATCACCAACCTTCTTATTAACCTGTTCAACACCGCTAAGCTTCTTATTAACCTGTTCAACACCATCAAGCTTCTTATTAACCTGTTCAACACCGCCAAGCTTCTTATTAACCTGTTCAACACCGCCAAGCTATTTATTAACCTGTTCAACACCACCAAGCTTCTTATTAACCTGTTCAACACCACCACACTTCTTATTAACCTGTTCAACACCGCCAAGCTTCTTATTAACCTGTTCAACACCACCACGCTTCTTATTAACCTGTTCAACACCGCCAAGCTACTTATTAACCTGTTCAACACCACCAAGCTTCTTATGAACTTGTTCAACACGACCACGCTTCTTATTAACCTGTTCAACACCACCAAGCTTCTTATTAACCTGTTCAACACCACCAAGGTACTTATTAACCTGTTCAACACCACCAAGCTTCTTATTAACCTGTTCAACACCACCACGCTTCTTATTAACCTGTTCAACACCACCAACCTTCTTATTAACCTGTTCAACAACGCCAAACTTCTTATTAACCTGTTCAACAACGCCAAGCTTCTTATTAACCTGTTCAACATCACCAACCTTCTTATTAACCTGTTCAACACCGCTAAGCTTCTTATTAACCTGTTCAACACCGCCAAGCTTCTTATTAACCTGTTCAACACCACCAAGCTTCTTATTAACCTCTTCAACACCGACAAGCTTCTTATTAACCTGTTCAACACCACCAACCTTCTTATTAACCTGTTCAACACCACCACGCTTCTTATTAACCTGTTCAACACCAACAACCTTCTTATTAACCTGTTCAACAACGCCAAGCTTCTTATTAACCTGTTCAACATCACCACACTTCTTACTAACCTGTTCAACACCGCCAAGCTTCTTATTAACCTGTTCAACACCACCAAGCTTCTTATTAACCTGTTCAACACCGCCAAGCTTCTTATTAACCTGTTCAACACCGCCAAGCTATTTATTAACCTGTTCAACACCACCAAGCTTCTTATTAACCTGTTCAACACCACCACATTTCTTATTAACCTGTTCAACACCATCAAGCTTCTTATTAACCTGTTCAACACCGCCAAGCTTCTTATTAACCTGTTCAACACAGCCAAGCTACTTATTAACCTGTTCAACACCACCAAGCTTCTTATTAACCTGTTCAACACGACCACGCTTCTTATTAACCTGTTCAACACCACCACGCTTCTTATTAACCTGTTCAACACCAACAACCTTCTTATTAACCTGTTCAACAACGCCAAGCTTCTTATTAACCTGTTCAACACCATCAAGCTTCTTATTAACCTGTTCAACACCGCCAAGCTTCTTATTAACCTGTTCAACACCACCACACTTCTTATTAACCTGTTCAACACCACCAAGCTACTTATTAACCTGTTCAACATCACCAACCTTCTTATTAACCTGTTCAACAACGCAAAGCTTCTTATTAACCTGTTCAACATCACCAACCTTCTTATTAACCTGTTCAACAACGCCAAGCTTCTTATTAACCTGTTCAACATCACCAACCTTCTTATTAACCTGTTCAACACCGCTAAGCTTCTTATTAACCTGTTCAACACCGCCAAGCTTCTTATTAACCTGTTCAACACCACCAAGCTTCTTATTAACCTCTTCAACACCGACAAGCTTCTTATTAACCTGTTCAACACCACCAACCTTCTTATTAACCTGTTCAACACCACCAAGCTTCTTATTAACCTGTTCAACACCACCACGCTTCTTATTAACCTGTTCAACACCGCCAAGCTTCTTATTAACCTGTTCAACACCGCCAAGCTTCTTATTAACCTGTTCAACATCACCAACCTTCTTATTAACCTGTTCAACACCACCAAGCTTCTTATTAACCTGTTCAACACCGCTAAGCTTCTTATTAACCTGTTCAACACCGCCAAGCTTCTTATTAACCTGTTCAACACCACCACGCTTCTTATTAACCTATTCAACACCGCCAAGCTTCTTATTAACCTGTTCAACACCTCCAAGCTACTTATTAACCTGTTCAACACCACCACACTTCTTATTAACCTGTTCAACACCGCCAAGCTTCTTATTAACCTGTTCAACACCACCACGCTTCTTATTAACCTGTTCAACACCGCCAAGCTACTTATTAACCTGTTCAACACGACCACGCTTCTTATTAACCTTTTCAACACCACCACGCTTCTTATTAACCTGTTCAACACCAACAACCTTCTTATTAACCTGTTCAACACCACCACGCTTCTTATTAACCTGTTCAACACCACCAACCTTCTTATTAACCTGTTCAACAACGCCAAGCTTCTTATTAACCTGTTCAACATCACCAACCTTCTTATTAACCTGTTCAACACCGCTAAGCTTCTTATTAACCTGTTCAACACCATCAAGCTTCTTATTAACCTGTTCAACACCGCCAAGCTTCTTATTAACCTGTTCAACACCGCCAAGCTATTTATTAACCTGTTCAACACCACCAAGCTTCTTATTAACCTGTTCAACACCACCACACTTCTTATTAACCTGTTCAACACCGCCAAAGCTTCTTATTAACCTGTTCAACACCACCACGCTTCTTATTAACCTGTTCAACACCGCCAAGCTACTTATTAACCTGTTCAACACCACCAAGCTTCTTATGAACTTGTTCAACACGACCACGCTTCTTATTAACCTGTTCAACACAGCCAAGCTACTTATTAACCTGTTCAACACCACCAAGCTTCTTATTAACCTGTTCAACACGACCACGCTTCTTATTAACCTGTTCAACACCACCACGCTTCTTATTAACCTGTTCAACACCAACAACCTTCTTATTAACCTGTTCAACAACGCCAAGCTTCTTATTAACCTGTTCAACATCACCAACCTTCTTATTAACCTGTTCAACACCGCTAAGCTTCTTATTAACCTGTTCAACACCATCAAGCTTCTTATTAACCTGTTCAACACCGCCAAGCTTCTTATTAACCTGTTCAACACCACCACACTTCTTATTAACCTGTTCAACACCACCAAGCTACTTATTAACCTGTTCAACATCACCAACCTTCTTATTAACCTGTTCAACAACGCCAAGCTTCTTATTAACCTGTTCAACATCACCAACCTTCTTATTAACCTGTTCAACACCGCCAAACTTATTAACCTGTTCAACATCACCAACCTTCTTATTAACCTGTTCAACACCGCTAAGCTTCTTATTAACCTGTTCAACACCGCCAAGCTTCTTATTAACCTGTTCAACACCGCCAAGCTTCTTATTAACCTGTTCAACACCGCCAAGCTTCTTATTAACCTGTTCAACATCACCAACCTTCTTATTAACCTGTTCAACACCACCAAGCTTCTTATTAACCTGTTCAACACCGCTAAGCTTCTTATTAACCTGTTCAACACCGCCAAGCTTCTTATTAACCTGTTCAACACCACCACGCTTCTTATTAACCTGTTCAACACCGCCAAGCTTCTTATTAACCTGTTCAACACCTCCAAGCTACTTATTAACCTGTTCAACACCACCACACTTCTTATTAACCTGTTCAACACCGCCAAGCTTCTTATTAACCTGTTCAACATCACCAACCTTCTTATTAACCTGTTCAACACCACCAAGCTTCTTATTAACCTGTTCAACACCGCTAAGCTTCTTATTAACCTGTTCAACACCGCCAAGCTTCTTATTAACCTGTTCAACACCGCCAAGCTTCTTATTAACCTGTTCAACACCGCCAAGCTTCTTATTAACCTGTTCAACATCACCAACCTTCTTATTAACCTGTTCAACACCACCAAGCTTCTTATTAACCTGTTCAACACCGCTAAGCTTCTTATTAACCTGTTCAACACCGCCAAGCTTCTTATTAACCTGTTCAACACCACCACGCTTCTTATTAACCTGTTCAACACCGCCAAGCTTCTTATTAACCTGTTCAACACCTCCAAGCTACTTATTAACCTGTTCAACACCACCACACTTCTTATTAACCTGTTCAACACCGCCAAGCTTCTTATTAACCTGTTCAACATCACCAACCTTCTTATTAACCTGTTCAACACCACCAAGCTTCTTATTAACCTGTTCAACACCGCTAAGCTTCTTATTAACCTGTTCAACACCGCCAAGCTTCTTATTAACCTGTTCAACACCACCACGCTTCTTATTAACCTGTTCAACACCGCCAAGCTTCTTATTAACCTGTTCAACACCTCCAAGCTACTTATTAACCTGTTCAACACCACCACACTTCTTATTAACCTGTTCAACACCGCCAAGCTTCTTATTAACCTGTTCAACACCACCACGCTTCTTATTAACCTGTTCAACATCACCAACCTTCTTATTAACCTGTTCAACAACGCCAAACTTCTTATTAACCTGTTCAACATCACCAACCTTCTTATTAACCTGTTCAACATGCCAAGCTTCTTATTAACCTGTTCAACATCACCAACCTTCTTATTAACCTGTTCAACACCGCTAAACTTCTTATTAACCTGTTCAACACCGCCAAGCTTCTTATTAACCTGTTCAACACCACCAAGCTTCTTATTAACCTCTTCAACACCGACAAGCTTCTTATTAACCTGTTCAACACCACCAACCTTCTTATTAACCTGTGCAACACCACCAACCTTCTTATTAACCTGTTCAACACCACCACGCTACTTATTAACCTGTTCAACACCGCCAAACTTCTTATTAACCTGTTCAACACCGCCAAGCTTCTTATTAACCTGTTCAACATCACCAACCTTCTTATTAACCTGTTCAACACCACCAAGCTTCTTATTAACCTGTTCAACACCGCTAAGCTTCTTATTAACCTGTTCAACACCGCCAAGCTTCTTATTAACCTGTTCAACACCACCACGCTTCTTATTAACCTGTTCAACACCGCCAAGCTTCTTATTAACCTGTTCAACACCTCCAAGCTACTTATTAACCTGTTCAACACCACCACACTTCTTATTAACCTGTTCAACACCGCCAAGCTTCTTATTAACCTGTTCAACACCACCACGCTTCTTATTAACCTGTTCAACACCGCCAAGCTACTTATTAACCTGTTCAACACGACCACGCTTCTTATTAACCTGTTCAACACCACCACGCTTCTTATTAACCTGTTCAACACCAACAACCTTCTTATTAACCTGTTCAACACCACCACGCTTCTTATTAACCTGTTCAACACCACCAACCTTCTTATTAACCTGTTCAACAACGCCAAGCTTCTTATTAACCTGTTCAACATCACCAACCTTCTTATTAACCTGTTCAACACCGCTAAGCTTCTTATTAACCTGTTCAACACCATCAAGCTTCTTATTAACCTGTTCAACACCGCAAGCTTCTTATTAACCTGTTCAACACCGCCAAGCTATTTATTAACCTGTTCAACAACACCAAGCTTCTTATTAACCTGTTCAACACCACCACACTTCTTATTAACCTGTTCAACACCGCCAAGCTTCTTATTAACCTGTTCAACACCACCACGCTTCTTATTAACCTGTTCAACACCGCCAAGCTACTTATTAACCTGTTCAACACCACCAAGCTTCTTATGAACTTGTTCAACACGACCACGCTTCTTATTAACCTGTTCAACACCACCAAGCTTCTTATTAACCTGTTCAACACCACCAAGGTACTTATTAACCTGTTCAACACCACCAAGCTTCTTATTAACCTGTTCAACACAACCACGCTTCTTATTAACCTGTTCAACACCACCACACTTCTTACTAACCTGTTCAACACCGCCAAGCTTCTTATTAACCTGTTCAACACCGCCAAGCTTCTTATTAACCTGTTCAACACCGCCAAGCTATTTATTAACCTGTTCAACACCACCAAGCTTCTTATTAACCTGTTCAACACCACCACATTTCTTATTAACCTGTTCAACACCATCAAGCTTCTTATTAACCTGTTCAACACCGCCAAGCTTCTTATTAACCTGTTCAACACAGCCAAGCTACTTATTAACCTGTTCAACACCACCAAGCTTCTTATTAACCTGTTCAACACGACCACGCTTCTTATTAACCTGTTCAACACCACCACGCTTCTTATTAACCTGTTCAACACCAACAACCTTCTTATTAACCTGTTCAACAACGCCAAGCTTCTTATTAACCTGTTCAACACCATCAAGCTTCTTATTAACCTGTTCAACACCGCCAAGCTTCTTATTAACCTGTTCAACACCATCAAGCTTCTTATTAACCTGTTCAACACCGCCAAGCTTCTTATTAACCTGTTCAACACCACCACACTTATTAACCTGTTCAACACCGCCAAGCTACTTATTAACCTGTTCAACACCACCAAGCTTCTTATTAACCTGTTCAACACCACCACGCTTCTTATTAACCTGTTCAACACCAACAACCTTCTTATTAACCTGTTCAACACCACCACGCTTCTTATTAACCTGTTCAACACCACCAACCTTCTTATTAACCTGTTCAACAACGCCAAGCTTCTTATTAACCTGTTCAACATCACCAACCTTCTTATTAACCTGTTCAACACCGCTAAGCTTCTTATTAACCTGTTCAACACCATCAAGCTTCTTATTAACCTGTTCAACACCGCCAAGCTTCTTATTAACCTGTTCAACACCGCCAAGCTATTTATTAACCTGTTCAACAACACCAAGCTTCTTATTAACCTGTTCAACACCACCACACTTCTTATTAACCTGTTCAACACCGCCAAGCTTCTTATTAACCTGTTCAACACCACCACGCTTCTTATTAACCTGTTCAACACCGCCAAGCTACTTATTAACCTGTTCAACACCACCAAGCTTCTTATGAACTTGTTCAACACGACCACGCTTCTTATTAACCTGTTCAACACAGCCAAGCTACTTATTAACCTGTTCAACACCACCAAGCTTCTTATTAACCTGTTCAACACGACCACGCTTCTTATTAACCTGTTCAACACCACCACGCTTCTTATTAACCTGTTCAACACCAACAACCTTCTTATTAACCTGTTCAACAACGCCAAGCTTCTTATTAACCTGTTCAACATCACCAACCTTCTTATTAACCTGTTCAACACCGCTAAGCTTCTTATTAACCTGTTCAACACCATCAAGCTTCTTATTAACCTGTTCAACACCGCCAAGCTTCTTATTAACCTGTTCAACACCACCACACTTCTTATTAACCTGTTCAACACCACCAAGCTACTTATTAACCTGTTCAACATCACCAACCTTCTTATTAACCTGTTCAACAACGCCAAGCTTCTTATTAACCTGTTCAACATCACCAACCTTCTTATTAACCTGTTCAACAACGCCAAGCTTCTTATTAACCTGTTCAACATCACCAACCTTCTTATTAACCTGTTCAACACCGCTAAGCTTCTTATTAACCTGTTCAACACCGCCAAGCTTCTTATTAACCTGTTCAACACCGCCAAGCTTCTTATTAACCTGTTCAACACCGCCAAGCTTCTTATTAACCTGTTCAACATCACCAACCTTCTTATTAACCTGTTCAACACCACCAAGCTTCTTATTAACCTGTTCAACACCGCTAAGCTTCTTATTAACCTGTTCAACACCGCCAAGCTTCTTATTAACCTGTTCAACACCACCACGCTTCTTATTAACCTGTTCAACACCGCCAAGCTTCTTATTAACCTGTTCAACACCTCCAAGCTACTTATTAACCTGTTCAACACCACCACACTTCTTATTAACCTGTTCAACACCGCCAAGCTTCTTATTAACCTGTTCAACATCACCAACCTTCTTATTAACCTGTTCAACACCACCAAGCTTCTTATTAACCTGTTCAACACCGCTAAGCTTCTTATTAACCTGTTCAACACCGCCAAGCTTCTTATTAACCTGTTCAACACCGCCAAGCTTCTTATTAACCTGTTCAACACCGCCAAGCTTCTTATTAACCTGTTCAACATCACCAACCTTCTTATTAACCTGTTCAACACCACCAAGCTTCTTATTAACCTGTTCAACACCGCTAAGCTTCTTATTAACCTGTTCAACACCGCCAAGCTTCTTATTAACCTGTTCAACACCACCACGCTTCTTATTAACCTGTTCAACACCGCCAAGCTTCTTATTAACCTGTTCAACACCTCCAAGCTACTTATTAACCTGTTCAACACCACCACACTTCTTATTAACCTGTTCAACACCGCCAAGCTTCTTATTAACCTGTTCAACATCACCAACCTTCTTATTAACCTGTTCAACACCACCAAGCTTCTTATTAACCTGTTCAACACCGCTAAGCTTCTTATTAACCTGTTCAACACCGCCAAGCTTCTTATTAACCTGTTCAACACCACCACGCTTCTTATTAACCTGTTCAACACCGCCAAGCTTCTTATTAACCTGTTCAACACCTCCAAGCTACTTATTAACCTGTTCAACACCACCACACTTCTTATTAACCTGTTCAACACCGCCAAGCTTCTTATTAACCTGTTCAACACCACCACGCTTCTTATTAACCTGTTCAACATCACCAACCTTCTTATTAACCTGTTCAACAACGCCAAGCTTCTTATTAACCTGTTCAACATCACCAACCTTCTTATTAACCTGTTCAACAACGCCAAGCTTCTTATTAACCTGTTCAACATCACCAACCTTCTTATTAACCTGTTCAACACCGCTAAGCTTCTTATTAACCTGTTCAACACCGCCAAGCTTCTTATTAACCTGTTCAACACCACCAAGCTTCTTATTAACCTCTTCAACACCGACAAGCTTCTTATTAACCTGTTCAACACCACCAACCTTCTTATTAACCTGTGCAACACCACCAACCTTCTTATTAACCTGTTCAACACCACCACGCTACTTATTAACCTGTTCAACACCGCCAAGCTTCTTATTAACCTGTTCAACACCGCCAAGCTTCTTATTAACCTGTTCAACATCACCAACCTTCTTATTAACCTGTTCAACACCACCAAGCTTCTTATTAACCTGTTCAACACCGCTAAGCTTCTTATTAACCTGTTCAACACCGCCAAGCTTCTTATTAACCTGTTCAACACCACCACGCTTCTTATTAACCTGTTCAACACCGCCAAGCTTCTTATTAACCTGTTCAACACCTCCAAGCTACTTATTAACCTGTTCAACACCACCACACTTCTTATTAACCTGTTCAACACCGCCAAGCTTCTTATTAACCTGTTCAACACCACCACGCTTCTTATTAACCTGTTCAACACCGCCAAGCTACTTATTAACCTGTTCAACACGACCACGCTTCTTATTAACCTGTTCAACACCACCACGCTTCTTATTAACCTGTTCAACACCAACAACCTTCTTATTAACCTGTTCAACACCACCACGCTTCTTATTAACCTGTTCAACACCACCAACCTTCTTATTAACCTGTTCAACAACGCCAAGCTTCTTATTAACCTGTTCAACATCACCAACCTTCTTATTAACCTGTTCAACACCGCTAAGCTTCTTATTAACCTGTTCAACACCATCAAGCTTCTTATTAACCTGTTCAACACCGCCAAGCTTCTTATTAACCTGTTCAACACCGCCAAGCTATTTATTAACCTGTTCAACAACACCAAGCTTCTTATTAACCTGTTCAACACCACCACACTTCTTATTAACCTGTTCAACACCGCCAAGCTTCTTATTAACCTGTTCAACACCACCACGCTTCTTATTAACCTGTTCAACACCGCCAAGCTACTTATTAACCTGTTCAACACCACCAAGCTTCTTATGAACTTGTTCAACACGACCACGCTTCTTATTAACCGGTTCAACACCACCAAGCTTCTTATTAACCTGTTCAACACCACCAAGGTACTTATTAACCTGTTCAACACCACCAAGCTTCTTATTAACCTGTTCAACACAACCACGCTTCTTATTAACCTGTTCAACACCACCACACTTCTTACTAACCTGTTCAACACCGCCAAGCTTCTTATTAACCTGTTCAACACCGCCAAGCTTCTTATTAACCTGTTCAACACCGCCAAGCTATTTATTAACCTGTTCAACACCACCAAGCTTCTTATTAACCTGTTCAACACCACCACATTTCTTATTAACCTGTTCAACACCATCAAGCTTCTTATTAACCTGTTCAACACCGCCAAGCTTCTTATTAACCTGTTCAACACAGCCAAGCTACTTATTAACCTGTTCAACACCACCAAGCTTCTTATTAACCTGTTCAACACGACCACGCTTCTTATTAACCTGTTCAACACCACCACGCTTCTTATTAACCTGTTCAACACCAACAACCTTCTTATTAACCTGTTCAACAACGCCAAGCTTCTTATTAACCTGTTCAACACCATCAAGCTTCTTATTAACCTGTTCAACACCGCCAAGCTTCTTATTAACCTGTTCAACACCATCAAGCTTCTTATTAACCTGTTCAACACCGCCAAGCTTCTTATTAACCTGTTCAACACCACCACACTTATTAACCTGTTCAACACCGCCAAGCTACTTATTAACCTGTTCAACACCACCAAGCTTCTTATTAACCTGTTCAACACGACCACGCTTCTTATTAACCTGTTCAACACCACCAAGCTTCTTATTAACCTGTTCAACACCACCAAGCTACTTATTAACCTGTTCAACAACGCCAAGCTTCTTATTAACCTGTTCAACAACGCCAAGCTTCTTATTAACCTGTTCAACATCACCAACCTTCTTATTAACCTGTTAAACACCGCTAAGCTTCTTATTAACCTGTTCAACACCGCCAAGCTTCTTATTAACCTGTTCAACACCACCAAGCTTCTTATTAACCTCTTCAACACCGACAAGCTTCTTATTAACCTGTTCAACACCACCAACCTTCTTATTAACCTGTGCAACACCACCAACCTTCTTATTAACCTGTTCAACACCACCACGCTACTTATTAACCTGTTCAACACCGCCAAGCTTCTTATTAACCTGTTCAACACCGCCAAGCTTCTTATTAACCTGTTCAACATCACCAACCTTCTTATTAACCTGTTCAACACCACCAAGCTTCTTATTAACCTGTTCAACACCCCTAAGCTTCTTATTAACCTGTTCAACACCGCCAAGCTTCTTATTAACCTGTTCAACACCACCACGCTTCTTATTAACCTGTTCAACACCGCCAAGCTTCTTATTAACCTGTTCAACACCTCCAAGCTACTTATTAACCTGTTCAACACCACCAACCTTCTTATTAACCTGTTCAACACCACCAATCATCTTATTAACCTGTTCAACACCATCAAGCTTCTTATTAACCTGTTCAACACCGCCAAGCTTCTTATTAACCTGTTCAACACCGCCAAGCGTCTTATTAACCTGTTCAACACCACCACATTTCTTATTAACCTGTTCAACACCGCCAAGCTTCTTATTAACCTGTTCAACACCACCACGCTTCTTATTAACCTGTTCAACACCATCAAGCTTCTTATTAACCTGTTCAACACCGCCAAGCTTCTTATTAACCTGTTCAACACGACCACGCTTCTTATTAACCTGTTCAACACCACCACGCTTCTTATTAACCTGTTCAACACCAACAACCTTCTTATTAACCTGTTCAACACCACCACGCTTCTTATTAACCTGTTCAACACCACCAACCTTCTTATTAACCTGTTCAACAACGCCAAGCTTCTTATTAACCTGTTCAACATCACCAACCTTCTTATTAACCTGTTCAACACCGCTAAGCTTCTTATTAACCTGTTCAACACCATCAAGCTTCTTATTAACCTGTTCAACACCGCCAAGCTTCTTATTAACCTGTTCAACACCGCCAAGTTATTTATTAACCTGTTCAACAACATCAAGTTTCTTATTAACCTGTTCAACACCACCACACTTCTTATTAACCTGTTCAACACCGCCAAGCTTCTTATTAACCTGTTCAACACCACCACGCTTCTTATTAACCTGTTCAACACCGCCAAGCTACTTATTAACCTGTTCAACACCACCAAGCTTCTTATGAACTTGTTCAACACGACCACGCTTCTTATTAACCTGTTCAACACCACCAAGCTTCTTATTAACCTGTTCAACACCACCAAGGTACTTATTAACCTGTTCAACACCACCAAGCTTCTTATTAACCTGTTCAACACCACCACGCTTCTTATTAACCTGTTCAACACCACCAACCTTCTTATTAACCTGTTCAACAACGCCAAGCTTCTTATTAACCTGTTCAACAACGCCAAGCTTCTTATTAACCTGTTCAACATCACCAACCTTCTTATTAACCTGTTCAACACCGCTAAGCTTCTTATTAACCTGTTCAACACCGCCAAGCTTCTTATTAACCTGTTCAACACCACCAAGCTTCTTATTAACCTCTTCAACACCGACAAGCTTCTTATTAACCTGTTCAACACCACCAACCTTCTTATTAACCTGTGCAACACCACCAACCTTCTTATTAACCTGTTCAACACCGCCAAGCTACTTATTAACCTGTTCAACACCACCAAGCTTCTTATGAACTTGTTCAACACGACCACGCTTCTTATTAACCTGTTCAACACCACCAAGCTTCTTATTAACCTGTTCAACACCACCAAGGTACTTATTAACCTGTTCAACACCACCAAGCTTCTTATTAACCTGTTCAACACCACCACGCTTCTTATTAACCTGTTCAACACCACCAACCTTCTTATTAACCTGTTCAACAACGCCAAGCTTCTTATTAACCTGTTCAACAACGCCAAGCTTCTTATTAACCTGTTCAACATCACCAACCTTCTTATTAACCTGTTCAACACCGCTAAGCATCTTATTAACCTGTTCAACACCGCCAAGCTTCTTATTAACCTGTTCAACACCACCAAGCTTCTTATTAACCTCTTCAACACCGACAAGCTTCTTATTAACCTGTTCAACACCACCAACCTTCTTATTAACCTGTTCAACACCACCAACCTTCTTATTAACCTGTTCAACACCACCACGCTTCTTATTAACCTGTTCAACACCGCCAAGCTTTTTATTAACCTGTTCAACACCGCCAAGCTTCCTATTAACCTGTTCAACATCACCAACCTTCTTATTAACCTGTTCAACACCACCACGCTTCTTATTAACCTGTTCAACACCGCTAAGCTTCTTATTAACCTGCTCAACACCGCCAAGCTTCTTATTAACCTGTTCAACACCACCATGCTTCTTATTAACCTGTTCAACACCACCAACCTTCTTATTAACCTGTTCAACAACGCCAAGCTTCTTATTAACCTGTTCAACATCACCAACCTTCTTATTAACCTGTTCAACACCGCTAAGCTTCTTATTAACCTGTTCAACACCATCAAGCTTCTTATTAACCTGTTCAACACCGCCAAGCTTCTTATTAACCTGTTCAACACCGCCAAGTTATTTATTAACCTGTTCAACAACACCAAGCTTCTTATTAACCTGTTCAACACCACCACACTTCTTATTAACCTGTTCAACACCACCACGCTTCTTATTAACCTGTTCAACACCGCCAAGCTACTTATTAACCTGTTCAACACCACCAAGCTTCTTATGAACTTGTTCAACACGACCACGCTTCTTATTAACCTGTTCAACACCACCAAGCTTCTTATTAACCTGTTCAACACCACCAAGGTACTTATTAACCTGTTCAACACCACCAAGCTTCTTATTAACCTGTTCAACACCACCACGCTTCTTATTAACCTGTTCAACACCACCAACCTTCTTATTAACCTGTTCAACAACGCCAAGCTTCTTATTAACCTGTTCAACAACGCCAAGCTTCTTATTAACCTGTTCAACATCACCAACCTTCTTATTAACCTGTTCAACACCGCTAAGCTTCTTATTAACCTGTTCAACACCGCCAAGCTTCTTATTAACCTGTTCAACACCACCAAGCTTCTTATTAACCTCTTCAACACCGACAAGCTTCTTATTAACCTGTTCAACACCACCAACCTTCTTATTAACCTGTGCAACACCACCAACCTTCTTATTAACCTGTTCAACACCGCCAAGCTACTTATTAACCTGTTCAACACCACCAAGCTTCTTATGAACTTGTTCAACACGACCACGCTTCTTATTAACCTGTTCAACACCACCAAGCTTCTTATTAACCTGTTCAACACCACCAAGGTACTTATTAACCTGTTCAACACCACCAAGCTTCTTATTAACCTGTTCAACACCACCACGCTTCTTATTAACCTGTTCAACACCACCAACCTTCTTATTAACCTGTTCAACAACGCCAAGCTTCTTATTAACCTGTTCAACAACGCCAAGCTTCTTATTAACCTGTTCAACATCACCAACCTTCTTATTAACCTGTTCAACACCGCTAAGCATCTTATTAACCTGTTCAACACCGCCAAGCTTCTTATTAACCTGTTCAACACCACCAAGCTTCTTATTAACCTCTTCAACACCGACAAGCTTCTTATTAACCTGTTCAACACCACCAACCTTCTTATTAACCTGTGCAACACCACCAACCTTCTTATTAACCTGTTCAACACCACCACGCTTCTTATTAACCTGTTCAACACCGCCAAGCTTTTTATTAACCTGTTCAACACCGCCAAGCTTCCTATTAACCTGTTCAACATCACCAACCTTCTTATTAACCTGTTCAACACCACCACGCTTCTTATTAACCTGTTCAACACCGCTAAGCTTCTTATTAACCTGCTCAACACCGCCAAGCTTCTTATTAACCTGTTCAACACCACCATGCTTCTTATTAACCTGTTCAACACCGCCAAGCTACTTATTAACCTGTTCAACACGACCACGCTTCTTATTAACCTGTTCAACACCACCACGCTTCTTATTAACCTGTTCAACACCAACAACCTTCTTATTAACCTGTTCATCACCACCACGCCTCTTATTAACCTGTTCAACACCACCAACCTTCTTATTAACCTGTTCAACAACGCCAAGCTTCTTATTAACCTGTTCAACATCACCAACCTTCTTATTAACCTGTTCAACACCGCTAAGCTTCTTATTAACCTGTTCAACACCATCAAGCTTCTTATTAACCTGTTCAACACCGCCAAGCTTCTTATTAACCTGTTCAACACCGCCAAGCTATTTATTAACCTGTTCAACAACACCAAGCTTCTTATTAACCTGTTCAACACCACCACACTTCTTATTAACCTGTTCAACACCGCCAAGCTTCTTATTAACCTGTTCAACACCACCACGCTTCTTATTAACCTGTTCAACACCGCCAAGCTACTTATTAACCTGTTCAACACCACCAAGCATCTTATGAACTTGTTCAACACGACCACGCTTCTTATTAACCTGTTCAACACCACCAAGCTTCTTATTAACCTGTTCAACACCACCAAGGTACTTATTAACCTGTTCAACACCACCAAGCTTCTTATTAACCTGTTCAACACCACCACGCTTCTTATTAACCTGTTCAACACCACCAACCTTCTTATTAACCTGTTCAACAACGCCAAGCTTCTTATTAACCTGTTCAACATCACCAACCTTCTTATTAACCTGTTCAACACCGCTAAGCTTCTTATTAACCTGTTCAACACCATCAAGCTTCTTATTAACCTGTTCAACACCGCCAAGCTTCTTATTAACCTGTTCAACACCGCCAAGCTATTTATTAACCTGTCAACACCGCCAAGCTTCTTATTAACCTGTTCAACACCACCAAGCTACTTATTAACCTGTTCAACAACGCCAAGCTTCTTATTAACCTGTTCAACAACGCCAAGCTTCTTATTAACCTGTTCAACATCACCAACCTTCTTATTAACCTGTTCAACACCGCTAAGCTTCTTATTAACCTGTTCAACACCGCCAAGCTTCTTATTAACCTGTTCAACACCACCAAGCTTCTTATTAACCTCTTCAACACCGACAAGCTTCTTATTAACCTGTTCAACACCACCAACCTTCTTATTAACCTGTGCAACACCACCAACCTTCTTATTAACCTGTTCAACACCACCACGCTACTTATTAACCTGTTCAACACCGCCAAGCTTCTTATTAACCTGTTCAACATCACCAACCTTCTTATTAACCTGTTCAACACCACCAAGCTTCTTATTAACCTGTTCAACACCGCTAAGCTTCTTATTAACCTGTTCAACACCGCCAAGCTTCTTATTAACCTGTTCAACACCACCACGCTTCTTATTAACCTGTTCAACACCGCCAAGCTTCTTATTGACCTGTTCAACACCTCCAAGCTACTTATTAACCTGTTCAACACCACCAACCTTCTTATTAACCTGTTCAACACCACCAATCATCTTATTAACCTGTTCAACACCATCAAGCTTCTTATTAACCTGTTCAACACCGCCAAGCTTCTTATTAACCTGTTCAACACCGCCAAGCGTCTTATTAACCTGTTCAACACCACCACACTTCTTATTAACCTGTTCAACACCGCCAAGCTTCTTATTAACCTGTTCAACACCGCCAAGCTATTTATTAACCTGTTCAACACCACCAAGCTTCTTATTAACCTGTTCAACACCACCACATTTCTTATTAACCTGTTCAACACCGCCAAGCTTCTTATTAACCTGTTCAACACCACCACGCTTCTTATTAACCTGTTCAACACCATCAAGCTTCTTATTAACCTGTTCAACACCGCCAAGCTTCTTATTAACCTGTTCAACACGACCACGCTTCTTATTAACCTGTTCAACACCACCACGCTTCTTATTAACCTGTTCAACACCAACAACCTTCTTATTAACCTGTTCAACACCACCACGCTTCTATTAACCTGTTCAACACCACCAACCTTCTTATTAACCTGTTCAACAACGCCAAGCTTCTTATTAACCTGTTCAACATCACCAACCTTCTTATTAACCTGTTCAACACCGCTAAGCTTCTTATTAACCTGTTCAACACCATCAAGCTTCTTATTAACCTGTTCAACACCGCCAAGCTTCTTATTAACCTGTTCAACACCGCCAAGCTATTTATTAACCTGTTCAACAACACCAAGCTTCTTATTAACCTGTTCAACACCACCACACTTCTTATTAACCTGTTCAACATCACCAAACTTCTTATTAACCTGTTCAACACCACCACGCTTCTTATTAACCTGTTCAACACCGCTAAGCTTCTTATTAACCTGCTCAACACCGCCAAGCTTCTTATTAACCTGTTCAACACCACCATGCTTCTTATTAACCTGTTCAACACCGCCAAGCTTCTTATTAACCTGTTCAACACCTCCAAGCTACTTATTAACCTGTTCAACACCACCAACCTTCCTATTAACCTGTTCAACACCACCAATCATCTTATTAACCTGTTCAACACCATCAAGCTTCTTATTAACCTGTTCAACACCGCCAAGCTTCTTATTAACCTGTTCAACACCGCCAAGCTTCTTATTAACCTGTTCAACACCACCACACTTCTTACTAACCTGTTCAACACCGCCAAGCTTCTTATTAACCTGTTCAACACCGCCAAGCTTCTTATTAACCTGTTCAACACCGCCAAGCTACTTATTAACCTGTTCAACACCGCCAAGCTTCTTATTAACCTGTTCAACACCACCACACTTCTTACTAACCTGTTCAACACCGCCAAGCTTCTTATTAACCTGTTCAACACCGCCAAGCTTCTTATTAACCTGTTCAACACCGCCAAGCTACTTATTAACCTGTTCAACACCGCCAAGCTTCTTATTAACCTGTTCAACACCGCCAAGCTTCTTATTAACCTGTTCAACACCACCACGCTTCTTATTAACCTGTTCAACACCACCACGCTTCTTATTAACCTGTTCAACACCGCCAAGCTACTTATTAACCTGTTCAACACCACCAAGCTTCTTATTAACCTGTTCAACACGACCACGCTTCTTATTAACCTGTTCAACACCACCACCCTTCTTATTAACCTGTTCAACACCAACAACCTTCGTATTAACCTGTTCAACACCACCACGCTTCTTATTAACCTGTTCAACACCACCAACCTTCTTATTAACCTGTTCAACAATGCCAAGCTTCTTATTAACCTGTTCAACATCAAAACCTTCTTATTAACCTGTTCAACACCGCTAAGCTTCTTATTAACCTGTTCAACACCACCAACCTTCCTATTAACCTGTTCAACACCACCAAGCTTCTTATTAACCTGTTCAACACCACCAACCTTCCTGTTAACCTGTTCAACACCATCAAGTTTCTTATTAACCTGTTCAACACCATCAAGCTTCTTATTAACCTGTTCAACACCGCCAAGCTTCTTATTAACCTGTTCAACAACGCCAAGCTTCTTATTAACCTGTTCAACATCACCCACGTTCTTATTAACCTGTTCAACACCGCTAAGCTTCTTATTAACCTGTTCAACACCGCCAAGCTTCTTATTAACCTGTTCAACACCACCAAGCTTCTTATTAACCTCTTCAACACTGACAAGCTTCTTATTAACCTGTTCAACACCACCAACCTTCTTATTAACCTGTGCAACACCACCAACCTTCTTATTAACCAGTTCAACACCACCACGCTTCTTATTAACCTGTTCAACACCGCCAAGCTTCTTATTAACCTGTTCAACACCGCCAAGCTTCCTATTAACCTGTTCAACATCACCAACCTTCTTATTAACCTGTTCAACACCGCCAAGCTACTTATTAACCTGTTCAACACCGCCAAGCTTCTTATTAACCTGTTCAACACCGCCAAGCTTCTTATTAACCTGTTCAACACCACCACGCTTCTTATTAACCTGTTCAACACCACCACGCTTCTTATTAACCTGTTCAACACCGCCAAGCTACTTATTAACCTGTTCAACACCACCAAGCTTCTTATTAACCTGTTCAACACGACCACGCTTCTTATTAACCTGTTCAACACCAACAACCTTCTTATTAACCTGTTCAACACCACCACGCTTCTTATTAACCTGTTCAACACCACCAACCTTCTTATTAACCTGTTCAACAACGCCGAGCTTCTTATTAACCTGTTCAACATCACCAACCTTCTTATTAACCTGTTCAACACCGCTAAGCTTCTTATTAACCTGTTCAACACCGCTAAGCTTCTTATTAACCTGTTCAACACCACCAAGCTTCTTATTAACCTCTTCAACACCGACAAGCTTCTTATTAACCTGTTCAACACCACCAACCTTCTTATTAACCTGTTCAACACCACCAACCTTCTTATTAACCTGTTCAACACCACCACGCTTCTTATTAACCTGTTCAACACCACCAAGTTTCTTATTAACCTGTTCAACACTGTCAAGCTTCTTATTAACCTGTTCAACAACACCACGCTTCTTATTAACCTGTTCAACACCACCACGCTTCTTATTCACCTGTTCAACAACGCCAAGCTTCTTATTAACCTGTTCAACATCACCAACCTACTTAGTAAAAAGAGGGACAGACATAAATGAATCACTAATCACATTGAATAATTAATCATCAGAAATGACTTTTTCAAAGCAAGAACATAACCAGGGCATTGCAATGATGGTGAAAACTTGGAGAAATATTGGGGTTGTGTGAGTTAAAATCTTCCTGGAAGTCAGAAAAACAAGATGATGGACATATAAAAAATGCTGCAACTTTGGCAAGTCTTTATTCATATTTATTCATATCAGACATTTAATTTTCCACATGGTCTATATTAAAGGTCACTTAATTTCATATAACAGGCTTTAAAATTGCAATATTGGTGCACAATTTCTACTTAAAACATCAAAAGGGCGCAAAATGTACTCTATTCGTGGAACGACCCAAAAGCAACTGCTCGCTCTGATTACCGGACAGATGGATGAATACTAAACACAACCTGGAGGAGAGAACGGGGGATAGAGAAAGAGGGGTGAAGGGAAACAGAGGAAGAGAGAATGGGAGGGGGAGTAATGGAGAGAACGGGGGATAGAGAAAGAGGGGTGAAGGGAAACAGAGGAGGAGAGAATGGGAGGGGGAGTAATGGAGAGTGAGAGAGAGAGAGGAAGAGGGGTGAAGGGAGAGAGAGTGAGAGAGAGAGAGAGAGAGAGGGGGGGGGTGGAGAGGGGAGGGATTTACAGACAGAGTTAAGGTTGGAGAGAGAGGGTTGGAGGGAGAGATAGACAGATTGTGGGATTGTGGGAGGATAGTGAGGCCTGAAGCCCAAAGCCTTCACGCCTAGGATAACACAGCTGAGACACAGAGGGGGAGGGCTAGATCAAGAGGGGGCTAGATCGAGGGCTAGATCGAGACAGAAAGTATGAGAGAGAGCAAACACCATTGTAAATACAACCCATATTTATGCTTATTTATTTTATCTTGTGTCCTTTAACCATTTGTACATTGTTAAAACACTGGATGTCTTGCTCCCAGGCAGACTAAATAACTTTTTTGCCCGCTTTGAGGACAATACAGTGCCACTGACACGGCCTGCAACCAAAACATGCGGCCTCTCCTTCACTGCAGCCGAGGTGAGTAAAACATTTAAACGTGTTAACCCTCGCAAGGCTGCAGGCCCAGACGGCATCCCCAGCCGCGCCCTCAGAGCATGCGCAGACCAGCTGGCTGGTGTGTTTACAGACATATTCAATCAATCCCTATCCCAGTCTGCTGTTCCCACATGCTTCAAGAGGGCCACCATTGTTCCTGTTCCCAAGAAAGCTAAGGTAACTGAGCTAAACGACTACCACCCCGTAGCACTCACTTCCGTCATCATGAAGTGCTTTGAGAGACTAGTCAAGGACCATATCACCTCCACCCTACCTGACACCCTAGACCCACTCCAATTTGCTTACCGCCCAAATAGGTCCACAGACAATCCAAAGACGATACAAACTCAACCACACTGCACACTGCCCTAACCCATCTGGACAAGAGGAATTCCTATGTGAGAATGCCGTTCATCGACTACAGCTCGGCATTTAACACCATAGTACCCTCCAAGCTCGTCATCAAGCTCGAGACCCTGGGTCTCGACCCCGCCCTGTGCAACTGGGTACTAGGACTTCCTGACGGGCCGCCCCCAGGAGGTGAGGGTAGGCAACAACATCTCCACCCCGCTGATCCTCAACACTGGGGCCCAACAAGGGTGCGTTCTGAGCCCTCTCCTGTACTCCCTGTTCACCCACGACTGCGTGGCCATGCACGCCTCCAACTCAATCATCAAGTTTGCGGACGACACAACAGTGGTAGGCTTGATTACCAACAACGACGAGACGGCCTACAGGGAGGAGGTGAGGGCCCTCGGAGTGTGGTGTCAGGAAAATAACCTCACACTCAACGTCAACAAAACTAAGGAGATGATTGTGGACTTCAGGAAACAGCAGAGGGCACACCCCCTATCCACATCGATGGAACAGTAGTGGAGAGGGTAGCAAGTTTTAAGTTCCTCGGCATACACATCACAGACAAACTGAATTGGTCCACCCACACAGACAGCATCGTGAAGAAGGCGCAGCAGCGCCACTTCAACCTCAGGAGGCTGAAGAAATTCGGCTTGTCACCAAAAGCACTCACAAACTTCTACAGATGCACAATCGAGAGCATCCTGGCGGGCTGTATCACCGCCTGGTACGGCAACTGCTCCGCCCACAACCGTTAGGCTCTCCAGAGGGTAGTGAGGTCTGCACAACGCATCACCGGGGGCAAACTACCTGCCCTCCGGGACACCTACACCACCCGATGGTACAGGAAGGCCATAAAGATCATCAAGGACAACAACCACCCGAGCCACTGCCTGTTCACCCCGCTATCATCCAGAAGGCGAGGTCAGTACAGGTGCATCAAAGCTGGGACTGAGAGACTGAAAAACAGCTTCTATCTCAAGGCCATCAGAATGTTAAATAGCCACCACTAACATTGAGTGGCTGCTGCCAACACACTGACTCAACTCCAGCCACTTTAATAATGGGAATTGATGGGAAATGATGTAAAATATATCACTAGCCACTTTAAACAATGCTACCTAATATAATGTTTACATACCCTACATTATTCATCTCATATGTATACGTATATACTGTACTCTATATCATCTACTGCATCTTTATGTAATACATGTATCACTAGTCACTTTAACTATGCCACTTTGTTTACAAACTCATCTCATATGTATATACTGTATTCGATACCATCTACTGTATCTTGCCTATGCCGCTCTGAACCATCACTCATTCATATATCTTTATGTACATATTCTTTATCCCCCTACACTTGTGTGTATAAGACAGTAGTTTTGGAATTGTTAGTTAGATTACTTGTTGGTTATTACTGCATTGTCAGAACTAGAAGCACAAGCATTTCGCTACACTCGCATTAACATCTGCTAACCATGTGTATGTGACAAATACATTTGATTTGATTTGATTTTGATTTGATTTGTATATCTATAATATGACATTTGTAATGTCTTTATTGTTTTGAAACTTCTGTATGTGTAATGTTTACTGTTCTTCTGTATGTGTACTGTTTACTGTTCATCTCACTTGCTTTAGCAATGTTAACACATGTTTCCCATGCCAATAAAGCCCTTGAATTGAATTGAATTGAGAGAGAGAGAGAGAGAGAGAGAGAGAGAGAGAGAGAGAGAGAGAGAGAGAGAGAGAGAGAGAGAGAGAGAGAGAGAGAAAGAGAGAGAGAGAGAGAGAGAGAGAGAGAGAGAGACAGAGAGAGAGAGAGAGAGAGAGAGAGAGACAGAGAGAGACAGAGAGAGAGAGAGAGAGAGAGAGAGAGAGAGACAGAGAGAGAGAGAGAGAGAGAGAGAGAGACAGAGAGAGAGAGAGACAGAGAGAGAGAGAGAGAGAGAGAGAGAGAGAGAGAGAGAGAGAGAGAGAGAGAGAGAGAGAGAACTTGCTTGTCAACAGTGTTCACAAGTTGAGTTTTTGCAGACACAGCAGAGTAAGCAGTGTTGTGAATCCTCAACAGAACAGCCCAAAGAGACAACAGACATGTCTCACTGAAGCACAGCAGCACAGCAGCACATTGGACACAGGCGCTCCCCCTACCTGCTGGTGGATAGAACAACTAGGCAAAGTCAAATATGGCTGACATGAAAGACGGGAGGAAGTAGTCAAACCACGATTACTGGAGTTTTTCAACTGCTTACGTGGTCAATTTTCAAAGCTGCACTTGTAATGCAGCAAGTCTCATAATCAAAACGTATTGAATTAATTTTGTTCGAAGACATCTTTCACCACACAACCATTGATCCAAAATGATCTGTGAAATATCATGAGAATATTGATTTAATCACCACAACATAATAATATCTTCTCAATTGAGTTATTTTGACAACCAGTTAATCCAATAGAGACAAATATAATATACATGTTTCAAAATGTCCCTTTGAATTTAGTATGCTACAGTACTGTCAATTACATTACATGACACTGTTCTCACATTAGGAAATACACCTGCGCTACCCATTAAACTTGTCTGAACATCACATTTACATCATTTATATCCCATGTGTGATCAGAGGTGTGATCATTCAAGACACCTTTCACAATCATTGATGCAAAATATTAATCTATCGTTCAGATGTAACATAATTGTACTGTAATCAAAATGAAATAGAAATCTGAGAAACATAACATTTAGGAGGCACTAGTTTGCATCAAGCCTGTTCAAGCCTGATTCTAGATGACCAGATAGCTAGCAACAATGACAAGAAGCTGCCTTGTGGGGAATCTTAGATGACTAGTTTCAGCTAGTTTCATCTTGTTCTTGATACCATGTCCTGTTCAGAAGTGTTTTGACTGATATCATGTCAATGCTAATATGACAAAAATTTGCTAACTAGCTAACCAGCAACTGTAAAGATTTATTTGAAAGACAACAAGTGCTCATTGAGCAAATATATTTGTTTTCAATAAACATTGGAGACTAAATATAGTTTACATGTTGTCAACAATCTAAGCCAACCCTGTCTATTTTATCCCATATTTGCACACGCATCGGTTTTGTTGCTGTACAACCAAACCGTCTATAGGTTCTCATTGACATCCCAGTAAATGTCCTCATTGTTCACGCACCTGGTAAAAACCTTATGGCATGGCGAATCCAAGCCTGACATAGATCTGCATTGATGTCATTTCATGTCTCATCCATGGACAGAAGAAGGGCGGTACGCTCATGTACTGTAATCGTGCATTGTATTTTACAGTATTGTATTGTACTTATGTATTGTAGTGGTCCTGTACGTAACTCAGTTCGTAAGACAAGCAACACCAGAGTTGTGGTTTCAATTCCCACTGGGGTCACAAATCTTTAGACTTACTGTTGTCACTTGGGATAAAAGCGTCTGATAACTAAGTGGCATGTATTGCGGTATTACAATTCTGTACTGGCCAATACAATACAATACAGAATTGTAAAGCAGGGTGAACCCCTATCAAAATCAGATTTTTGTAGCCTTTTCCTGCATCATTTCATAATTAATACAGATATTATCCAGTGTTTCTATGACAAACTTTTTTTGTAAGGTGTGCGTGTTGGTGGCAAGGAAGTCAGGTGCAGGACAACGAACTTGGTATAAATGGAGCCATTTAATGAGAACTCACAAACTCCAAAAAACAAAATATACAAAAAATAATAGAATTAGTACAAAACCCATCGCGCACCAACACATACTAGCACTAACGTACAATCAAACAATCTCCAACAAGGACATGAGGGGAAACAGAGGGTTAAATACACAACATGTTATTGATGGGATTGGAACCAGGTGTGAAGGAAGACAAGACAAAACCAATGGTTTTATGAAAAATGGATCAGTGATGGCTAGAAGATCGGTGACGTCGACCGCCGAACACCGCCCGAACAAGGAGAGGGACCGACTTCGGTAGAAGTCGTGACACTTTTGTTATATTTCAGTCTTCTGTGATGTATATAACATGTAATATTGGAATGCAAACTCAAAATGTAATAAATGTCTATATCTGACATGGTACAGATGTTGTTAGGAGTGTGCATTGGAGGCGAAGTCAGGTGCTGGAGAGCAGTGTAGTGAACAGGCACACTTTTTATTCCGGTCAAACTGACAGCACAAAATAACATCAAATGTTCCCAAAACACGGAACATAGACAAAAGTAAAGCACGTAACCATATCCACAATATCAAAATACACGTAACACAAACAATCCTACACAAAGACATGATGGGGAACAGAGGAATAAATACATATGATTTGATTGGGGAATTAAAACCAGGTGTGCGGAGAACAAGACAAAACAAATGGATACATGAAAAATGGAGCGGCGATGGCTAGAAAGCCGGTGACGTCGACCGCCGAACGCCGCCCAAACAAGGAGAGGGGCTGACTTCGGCGGAAGTGGTGACAGGTGTCTTCTTTTGTTTAAGCCCATAACCATGTGTGTGAGGTGTAGACTTTTGTTTCAAAGCAGATTTGTTTAAGACTACCAAGAAACACTGTGTGTGACCCTAATTTAGCCCACTGTAGTATTAATCTAAAATCACAACAGTACATTACAGTATATATTATACTTTATATGTTTCTACTTTACAGACAAACATTTTCATTATGAACTGTAGCTCTCAAAATCTGTAGTAGACAAACCAGTTTAACATCTATAGGTTTACTAAACGGTTTAGTGATTATTAAGACAAACCAGTTTAACATCTATAGGTTTACTAAACGGTTTAGTGATTATTAAGACAAACCAGTTTAACATCTATAGGTTTACTAAACGGTTTAGTGATTATTAAGACAAACCAGTTTAACATCTATAGGTTTACTAAACGGTTTAGTGATTATTAAGACAAACCAGTTTAACATCTATAGGTTTACTAAACAGTTTAGTGATTATTAAGACAAACCAGTTTAACATCTATAGGTTTACTAAACGGTTTAGTGATTATTAAGACAAACCAGTTTAACATCTATAGGTTTACTAAACGGTTTAGTGATTATTAAGACAAACCAGTTTAACATCTATAGGTTTACTAAACGGTTTAGTGATTATTAAGACAAACCAGTTTAACATCTATAGGTTTACTAAACGGTTTAGTGATTATTAAGACAAACCAGTTTAACATCTTCAAGTTTACTAAACGGTTTAGTGATTATTAAGACAAACCAGTTTAACATCTATAGGTTTACTAAACGGTTTAGTGATTATTAAGACAAACCAGTTTAACATCTATAGGTTTACTAAACAGTTTAGTGATTATTAAGACAAACCAGTTTAACATCTATAGGTTTACTAAACGGTTTAGTGATTATTAAGACAAACCAGTTTAACATCTATAGGTTTACTAAACGGTTTAGTGATTATTAAGACAAACCAGTTTAACATCTATAGGTTTACTAAATGGTTTAGTGATTATTAAGACAAACCAGTTTAACATCTATAGGTTTACTAAACGGTTTAGTGATTATTAAGACAAACCAGTTTAACATCTATAGGTTTACTAAACGGTTTAGTGATGATTAATTGTGAGCTGTAAGTAATAGTGACATGTATTTTAACAAATGAGAAGAGAATCTTATCAAAAGTAATGTGAGATGAAACACTAAGTTTGGTGAAAAAGTGATTTTGTGTGTTGTACTTTGTCAATTGAAAAGGTGCTTAGAGTTTTAAAACAGCTGCCTTTTTGATGATCTGGTTTGAGTTTTGTACACAGAGTTGTGGAAATCTACCACATACCTGTGAAAACTGCATCAAAGCGAATGAAAATGAATTCAGATGAATTCACTTCACAAATGAATGCATTAATGCTATCATTATGGATCAAAGAGCTCATTTCCCCACCCAGGAGTTGTCATTGCACCACACCACTCCCACCCAGATAGTCTACAACATGTCACAACACTAAATAATGCAGCTGAACTCTTTCAGCCTCCAACCAGGTGACGCCACTGCGGCAACCAATGGAATTCAGACGCTTTTAACTCCATTACATAAAGAATGTCTTCATTTCATCATAGTAGTTGTTGTTATTTACCATATGGTGCGTCATTGTCATTAAGTCTCCCTAAGGCACAGTGTATTCTACTGGGAGGTTACTGTCCACAGGGGTTCTGGGGGCTGAATACATTAATGCATCGACGGGTTCCACCAGTATGAATGATGTAACACTCAGGTGGCTTAGAACGACAGCCTGTGAAATATGCAGTATTTTTTATTTACCTGGATGGCTCAGCCCTTAAACCTGTAATCCGTAATTGCCTACATCCATTTTTGGATTTATAAATGAGTGACATATACATCCATTGTCAAATTCTCCCCAAGGATATGTGGGTGTGGAGTCAGGTGTAGGAGAAAGCAAGTCCTGAAAAGGGTGTTTATTTAACAAGGCCAAATAACAGGAAACCGGAATACAACAGTAGCCTAAAAACCCACTCAGACCTAGTTCAGGGAAAACCCACCTGTTAAACAGAACCCAAGAACATGCAACCCAAAACTATCTGACAGCAAACGAAACAATCCCGCACAAAACCCAGAGGAAATGGCGAGATTTAAATACCCCCCTAATAAACCAAATAGAACACAGGTGAAACACAAAACAGACAAAACCAAAGGAAAAGGAAAAAGGATCGGTGGCAGCTAGTAGCCCGGCGACGACGACCGCCGAGCGCCACCTGAACAGGGAGAGGATCCACCTTCGGTGGAAGTCGTGACATCCATTCATTCTTGAAGAGTAATTATAAATTCTTCATGAGCTCAGTTCAACTGTCATACCCTATTACAACCCTAAATGTAAGCATGTTTAAACTCCAAGGTTTGTAAACAATGTAAATGTAAACAAAGACTGTAAAGCCTCGAAACATGGATTAAACTACAATGTTGATATCATGGATGGTCCGTCCTTGCATCTATAGCTCTGTCTATGATTTTGAGAGTGGTTGCACTTCTCCAGACCCATCCCTCAGCTTTTAACCGAAACAGAGGCGGGGTGGCCCTTTGCTTTTGTTTCAATGAAGGATTCTAGTGTTAAACCCTCAGTCCAGACTGCTTTTCACAGCTTTGTGAAGTCCTCTCAAATTGAACATGGACTTCTTCCAGATGTTCTTTATTAAAAGGAGAGCTGGCTGACGTCTGGTGTTTACTTAACATAACCCCTTTAAAAGCGTCTCACGCTTATTCTAAAAGATTCATGATGTTTTCATCTCATGATGTACACCTCAGTGAGTCACTCACATACTGAGTTGGAAAAGACAGACAGACAGAGAAACAGAAAGACAGACAGGGAGAGAGAGAGACAGATGGAGAGTCAGACGAACAGAAGGAGAGACAGACAGAGAGACAGACAGAGAGACAGGCAGAAAGACAGACGGACAGACAGAGAGACAGACAGAGAGACAGACAGAGAGACAGGCAGAAAGACAGACGGACAGACAGAGAGACAGGCAGAGAGACAGACAGACAGAGAGAGAGAGACAGATGGGCAGACAGACAGAGAGAGAAACAGACGGACAGACAGACAGACAGATGGAGAGACAGACAGAAAGTCATACAGACAGACAGACAGTCAGAAAGATCGAAAGACAAACAGAGATAGACAGACGGACAGACAGAGAGACAGAAAGACAGACAGAGAGAGAAAGACAAACAGAGAGAGAAACAGACGGACAGACAGACAGACAGACAATGCTTTAGCACCTGCCTTGGCTGTTCACAAGTACCTCAGTCACTCTGTTTTCTCAATTACTTTACAGTATACTTAGAAATATGTTTTTAATTTGTTTATTTGTACGATGTCTTTTTTACCAGAATGAGCTAAATTGGGGTAATTTACGGCAGTAAAGCCTGAGCAAACACACACGTAGTCATCCAGGTAGCCATTCAGGCAGGCAGGCATCCAGGCAGGCAGCCAGGCCAGATCCATCTTGGAGACAGATGGACAGACAGAGAGACAGACAGACGGACAAACATAGAGACAAACAGGCAGACACACAGAGAGACAAATGGACAGAGACCGACAGGAAGAGAGTGTGAGAGAGAGAGAGAGAGAGAGAGAGAGAGAGAGAGAGAGAGAGAGAGAGATGGACGGACGATGGACAGACAGACAGACAGACAGACAGACAGACAGACAGACAGACAGACAGACAGACAGACAGACAGGATGGACAGGACGGAGAGACAGACAGACAGACAGACAGACAGACAGACAGACAGACAGACAGACAGACAGACAGACAGACAGACAGACAAACGGACGGACAGACAGACAGAGGCAGGCAGATGGAGGGACAGACAGACAGACAGACGGACGGACGGACGGACGGACGGACGGACGGACGGACGGACGGACGGACGGACGGACGGACGGACGGACGGACGGACAGACAGACAGACAGACAGACAGACAGACAGACAGACAGACAGACAGACAGACAGACAAGCAGTCAGACAGACAGACAGAATCACAGACAGACAGAGTCCGACAGACAGACAGACGGACAGATGGTCAGACAGAGAGACAGACAGGGAGAGACAGACAGACAGCGAGACAGACAAAGGGACAGACAGTCAATGCTATAGCACCTGCCTTGAATGTTCACAAGCTCCTCAACTCCACTGTTTTTCAATTACTGTAATGTATACTCAGAAATATGTTATTCATTTGTTATTTGTTCTGTGTCTGTTTTACCAGAATGAGCTAAATTGAGTCATTTATGGCAATAAAGCCTGAGTAAACACAAACAAACACACATGTAGGAAGGCAGTGTTGGGTTGAATGAAGAAGACACATTTCAGTTGAAGGCCTATCCCCCTTTCCCTTTCCAGGCAGGCAGGCAGGCAGGCAGGCAGGCAGGCAGGCAGGCCAGATCAATCTTGGAACTGAGACATCTGTTTTCAATTAAGGAGAAGAGTTCAACCACACCTATCAGACAGCAAAGTTCAACCACAGCTATCAGACAGCAAAGTTCAACCACAACTATCAGACAGCTAAGTTCAACCACACCTATCAGACAGCAAAGTTCAACCACACCTATCAGACAGCAAAGTTCAACCACACCTATCAGACAGCAAAGTTCAACCACACCTATCAGACAGCAAAGTTCAACCACACCTATCAGACAGCAAAGTTCAACCACAACTATCAGACAGTAAGTTCAACCACACCTATCAGACAGCAAAGTTCAACCACACCTATCAGACAGCAAAGTTCAACCACACCTATCAGACAGCAAAGTTCAACCACACCTATCAGACAGCAAAGTTCAACCACACATATCAGACAGCAAAGTTCAACCACACATATCAGATAGCAAAGTTCAACCACAACTATCAGACAGTAAGTTCAACCACACATATCAGACAGCAAAGTTCAACCACACCTATCAGACAGCAAAGTTCAACCACAGCTATCAGACAGCAAAGTTCAACCACACCTATCAGACAGCAAAGTTCAACCACAACTATCAGACAGTAAGTTCAACCACACCTATCAGACAGCAAAGTTCAACCACACCTATCAGATAGCAAAGTTCAACCACACCTATCAGACAGCAAAGTTCAACCACACCTATCAGACAGCAAAGTTCAACCACACCTATCAGACAGCAAAGTTCAACCACACCTATCAGACAGCAAAGTTCAACCACACCTATCAGACAGCAAAGTTCAACCACACATATCAGACAGCAAAGTTCAACCACACATATCAGATAGCAAAGTTCAACCACAACTATCAGACAGTAAGTTCAACCACACATATCAGACAGCAAAGTTCAACCACACCTATCAGACAGCAAAGTTCAACCACAGCTATCAGACAGCAAAGTTCAACCACACCTATCAGACAGCAAAGTTCAACCACAACTATCAGACAGTAAGTTCAACCACACCTATCAGACAGCAAAGTTCAACCACACATATCAGATAGCAAAGTTCAACCACACCTATCAGACAGCAAAGTTCAACCACACCTATCAGACAGCAAAGTTCAACCACACCTATCAGACAGCAAAGTTCAACCACACCTATCAGACAGCAAAGTTCAACCACACCTATCAGACAGCAAAGTTCAACCACAACTATCAGACAGCAAAGTTCAACCACAACTATCAGACAGCAAAGTTCAACCACACATATCAGATAGCAAAGTTCAACCACACCTATCAGACAGCAAAGTTCAACCACACCTATCAGACAGCAAAGTTCAACCACAACTATCAGACAGTAAGTTCAACCACACCTATCAGACAGCAAAGTTCAACCACAACTATCAGACAGTAAGTTCAACCACACATATCAGACAGCAAAGTTCAACCACACATATCAGACAGCAAAGTTCAACCACACAAAGTTCAACAACTACTGAAACCTCTGCAATGTATCTGCTTTGAACCAAGCATCATGTCCCCCTGACAAAGCGTTTCATCTGAAAAAGCATTTCTGTTTCCGTCGCAGCTACAGGACTGCAGTCAGACAATGTCCCAGTTAAGGGGAGTGTTACATTGAATGAGACACGAGACAGTTGATGCCGTTCCAATTAATTTTTGCCGGCAAGAGCTTTGTTTTCAGCTGTGTGAATTTGGGTGTTTTGCCTGTTTTGCGTTCAGGCGTCCCTGCTTTGGTATGATTTTGTTTTGGCCTGAAACATACGACAGTCCTCTCAGACCGAAGGTAGAATATCTCCAGATGGGAATAGTTCCTCCAGTCCAGTCCTATATATGGTATTACAACCAAACCATTTTGGCATTAAGCTACTCCTACTCTCTCTCATCTCTACATCTGTGTCCAACCTCACCTCAACAAACAACTCCAACCTGCTCCTTGACCCAAGGCCTCTGCTGGTCTTTCTGAAAACAACTTCAGCCTCGTGCTCTCCAGGTGCTCCTGATGGACTATGTTAAACTAGGCATAATGGTGTTCTTGCTGTAGCCTTACCAATCTAACAATCATGTTGATAAGACTTGCTATTCTGAGGACTCTCAGCCTTGTTCCACTGTAGTGTCTCCTGATATTCCTGCTTTTACACCTCAAAGGCTCAATCCAGAGGGGCTCCGGCTTGTGGAACTAGTCCTCAAACAATGGTTTACAAGTAGAATCTGTCCATGAGAGATTGCCTTTTCCTTAAGCATTATGGGGTGACTGCAGGCAGATACTGTACAAGCAAGAACCTGTTCAAAATGCAGCCGTTATAGTTTATATCTATATTTCAGCAGGCTCCTGCAGGAGAGACAGAGCGATGTGAAAAATGTTGTGCTCTGAATGTAGTAACCGTACATGGACCAGAGCTGGCAGACAGACTGTGTCCTCAGGGGCTGCTGCCTTTAACAGCAGACATGATACAGAGATTATACAGTGGAAATCACCAGATGTAGGAAGTTAGTAGTTACAGGGATGGGACATCACATAGACAGACATATCAACGGAGAGACATATATATCAGGCATGGGCATCCAGTGTGTGTGTGTGTGTGTGTGTGTGTGTGTAACACATAGGCCTTTTTTGATTAAAAAGTGTCAATGAACACACACACTAACACAAACACCAACTAATCTGCTCTAGCTTGTTAGTAGTGTCAGACAGCAGTGGAGGTGAGGTTAGACACAGCAGAGGCAGGATCGAGGCAGGGCAGAGGCAGGGTAGAGGCAGGATAGAGACAGGGTAGAGGCAGGATAGAGACTGAATATAGGCAGGTTAGAGTCAGGAAAGAGGCTGAATAGAGGCAGGATGGAGGCTGGGTAGAGGCAGGGTAGAGGAAGGGTAAAGGCTGAATATAGGCAGGATGGAGGCAGGGTAGAGGCAAGATAGAGGAAGGGTAGAGGTGGGAGCAGATAGCAGTAGAGAGAGGAGCAGAGAGAGGAGAAGAGAGGGGAGAGACAGGAGTAGAGAGAGGAGGAAAGAGAAGGGAGAGAGATGTGGAGAGAGGAATAGAGAAAGGAGAAGAGAGGAGGAAAGAGAGGAGTAGAGAGAGGAGAAGAGAGGAGGAAAGAGAGGAGAAGAGAGAGGGGAGAAGAGATGGGAGAGACAGGAGTAGAGAGAGGAGTAGAGAGGAGGAAAGAGAGGAGTAGAGAAAGGAGAAGAGAGGAGTAGAGAGAGGAGAAGAGAGGGGAAGAGAGGAATAGAGAGGGGAGAGACAGGAGTAGAGAGAGGAGTAGAGCGAGGAGGAAAGAGAGGGGGAAAGAGAGGAGTAGAGAGGGGAGAAGAGAGGAGTAGAGAGAGGAGGGGAGAGAGGAGCAAAGAGAGGAGTAGAGAGGAGAGAGAGGGGAGTGGAGAAAGAAGAGAGGAGCAGAGAAGAGCAGAGAGTGGAGAGAGATGGGAACAGAGAAAAGAGAGAGGAAAGAGGAGAGAGAGGGGAGATAGAGAGTATCAGAGAGAGGAGATAGAGAGGAGACAGAGAAGAGCAGAGAGTGGAGAGAGATGGGACAGAGAAAAGAGAGAGGAAAGAGAGGAGAGAGAGGGGAGATAGAGAGTATCAGAGAGAGGAGATAGAGAGGAGACAGAGAGGAGCGGAGAGTGGAGATAGAGAGGAGCATAGAGAGGAGCAGAGCTACAGTCCAGCCCCCTCAGCCTCTCAGTTCCATCATTCTGACCGGCTCCCCCATGGTCTACAAATGCTGTCACATCCGCTGGTGTGTGTGTGTGTATGTGTGTGTGTGTGTGTGTGTCATGTGTGCTTGTATCTTATCTGTGTGTATGAGGACATGCATGTGTTTTTTCAATCTGTGTGAGTGGGTCTAACAGAATCACAAGCTTGGGCCAGGCTTCCAGAGCTCTGTCACTCTCCCAGGTGTTAGTTTTCACCAGGCAGCAGAGGCTTCCACAGCTCTGTCACTCTCCCAGGTGTTAGTTTTCATCAGGCAGCAGAGGCTTCCCCAGCTCTGTCACTCTCCCAGGTGTTAATTTTCATCAGGCAGCAGAGGCTTCCCCAGCTCTGTCCCTCTCCCAGATATTCATTTTTGCCAGGCAGCAGAGGCTTCCTCAGCTCTGTCACTCTCCCAGGTGTTAGTTTTCACCAGGCAGCAGAGGCTTCCACAGCTCTGTCACTCTCCCAGATGTTAGTTTTCATCAGGCAGCAGAGGCTTCCCCAGCTCTGTCACTCTCCCAGGTGTTAGTTTTCATCAGGTGTTAGTTTTCATCAGGCAGCAGGCTTCCCCAGCTCTGTCCCTCTCCCAGATATTCATTTTTGCCAGGCAGCAGAGGCTTCCCCAGCTCTGTCACTCTCCCAGGTGTTAGTTTTCACCAGGCAGCAGGCTTCCCCAGCTCTGTCACTCTCCCAGGTGTTAGTTTTCACCAGGCTTCTGTCACTCTCCCAGGTGTTAGTTTTCACCAGGCAGCAGAGGCTTCCCCAGCTCTGTCCCTCTCCCAGATATTCATTTTTGCCAGGCAGCAGAGGCTTCCTCAGCTCTGTCACTCTCCCAGGTGTTAGTTTTCACCAGGCAGCAGAGGCTTCCACAGCTCTGTCACTCTCCCAGATGTTAGTTTTCATCAGGCAGCAGAGGCTTCCCCAGCTCTGTCACTCTCCCAGGTGCTAGTTTTCGCCAGGCAGCAGAGGCTTCCCCAGCTCTGTCACTCTCCCAGGTGTTAGTTTTCATCAGGCAGCAGAGGCTTCCCCAGCTCTGTCCCTCTCCCAGATATTCATTTTTGCCAGGCAGCAGAGGCTTCCCCAGCTCTGTCACTCTCCCAGGTGTTAGTTTTCACCAGGCAGCAGAGGCTTCCCCAGCTCTGTCACTCTCCCAGGTGTTAGTTTTCACCAGGCAGCAGAGGCTTCCCCAGCTCTGTCACTCTCCCAGGTGTTAGTTTTCGCCAGGCAGCAGAGGCTTCCCCAGCTCTGTCACTCTCCCAGGTGTTAGTTTTCGCCAGGCAGCAGAGTCTTCTAAAGCGATTGGATCAAGCTGAAGCGGGAGACAGATGACTCAACAAGCCTCCCTCTTCAACTGCCGCCTGCAGGGTACATTCTGGACAGGATGTGCCTGAGAAAAACCAGCTGCTGCTCTGCTCCTAAAACTATCAACACACATGCCCCGCCCACCTGAGTATCTGTCTATTTCAGCCACCTATGTCCTGTGTTTGAGTGGTGCAAAGTCCACTTTTCACTTAAATCTCACTCAATTGATTGCTTTCATTTTATTCCTGCGACTCTTTCATACTCTTGTGCGTCCCTGTCATCTTTTCCTGTTAACTTTACGACCTCGGAAATGTTTGTAATGACGTGTGAAACACCCCCCGGTAATGGCTGAAATGGCCTTAATAGGATACATTGTATTTCCGTTCAATCTATAACAACACTAAAGTTTTGTCTGGGATTTAACGCATCGTCTCAACACTTACATCACAAGAAACTTTATGTTGATGGTTGTTCATTTTTTGTAGAATTTAAAAACTGTCACGATCATCGTAAGAAACGGACCAAAGTGCAGTGTGGTGTGAATGCATCATTTTAATGGATGACGAAACCACGAAGTAAACTGAACAAAACAATAAATGAACAACGACCGTGAAGCTATATACCAAATGTGCTGACACAAGCAACTGACATAGACAATCACCCACAACCTACAACACAAAACAGGCTACCTAAATATGGTTCCCAATCAGAGACAATGACTAACACCTGCCAAACACAGAAACAGACAAACTAGACACACAACATAGAATGCCCACTCAGATCACACCCTGACCAAACAAAACATATAAACATACAAAGCAAACTATGGTCAGGGCGTGACAAAAACGTTACAGTTATAAAAAGTTTAAATGTTTAAAAATTAGATGGCTGAAATGAAAGCGGCTTCCCAAAATGAACACTCAGATTATAGTGATATTATGTCGGATCTCACAAACAATGTAAAGTATGTATGGCGGTGTAAACTAGAGCCAAACTGTAGATTTTTAATTCAAGGTTATCCTGCTATTGACACACTTGTTAAATGTTGCAGCAGAACATGATAACAACAGTAGTTAATGAGGAAGTCTAGACAGAGCAGGTGAATACAGGTAGGGTAGACAGAGCAGGTGAATACAGGTAGGGTAGACAGAGCAGGTGAATACAGGTAGGGTAGACAGAGCAGGTGAATACAGGTAGGGTAAACAGAGCAGGTGAATACAGGTAGGGTAGACAGAGCAGGTGAATACAGGTAGGGTAGACAGAGCAGGTGAATACAGGTAGGGTAGACAGAGCAGGTGAATACAGGTAGGGTAAACAGAGCAGGTGAATACAGGTAGGGTAAACAGAGCAGGTGAATACAGGTAGGGTAGACAGAGCAGGTGAATACAGGTAGGGTAAACAGAGCAGGTGAATACAGGTATGGTAGACAGAGCAGGTGAATAAAGGTAGGGTAAACAGAGCAGGTGAATACAGGTAGGGTAAACAGAGCAGGTGAATATAGGTAGGGTAAACAGAGCAGGTGAATACAGGTAGGGTAGACAGAGCAGGTGAATACAGGTAGGGTGACAGAGCAGGTGAATACAGGTAGGGTAAATAGAGCAGGTGAATACAGGTAGGGTAAACAGAGCAGGTGAATACAGGTAGGGTAGACAGAGCAGGTGAATATAGGTAGGGTAAACAGAGCAGGTGAATACAGGTAGGGTAAACAGAGCAGGTGAATACAGGTAGGGTAGACAGAGCAGGTGAGTACAGGTAGGGTAAACAGAGCAGGTGAATACAGGTAGGGTAGGCAGAGCAGGTGAGTACAGGTAGGGTGAACAGAGCAGGTGAATACAGGTAGGGTAGACAGAGCAGGTGAGTACAGGTAGGGTAAACAGAGCAGGTGAATACAGGTAGGGTAGACAGAGCAGGTGAGTACAGGTAGGGTAGATAGAGCAGGTGAATACAGGTAGGGTAGACAGAGCAGGTGAGTGCTGGTAGGGTAGACAGAGCAGGTGAGTGCAGGTAGGGTAGACAGAGCAGGTAAATACAGGTAAGGTAGACAGAGCAGGTGAGTGCAGGTAGGGTGAACAGAGCAGGTGAATACAGGTAGGGTAGACAGAGCAGGTGAGTACAGGTAGGGTAAACAGAGCAGGTGAATACAGGTAGGGTAGACAGAGCAGGTGAGGACAGGTAGGGTAGATAGAGCAGGTGAATACAGGTAGGGTAGACAGAGCAGGTGAGTGCTGGTAGGGTAGACAGAGCAGGTGAGTGCAGGTAGGGTAGACAGAGCAGGTAAATACAGGTAAGGTAGACAGAGCAGGTGAGTGCAGGTAGGGTTGACAGAGCAGGTGAGTGCAGGTAGGGTAGACAGAGCAGGTGAATACAGGTAAGGAAGACAGAGCAGGTGAGTGCATGTAGGGTAGACAGAGCAGGTGAGTGCAGGTAGGGTTACAGAGCAGGTGGGTGCAGGTAGGGTAGACAGAGCAGGTGAGTTCAGGTAGGGTAGACATAGCAGGTGAGTGCAGGTAGGGTAGACAGAGCAGGTGGGTGCAGGTAGGGTGGACAGAGCAGGTGAGTGCAGGTAGGGTAGACAGAGCAGGTGAGTGCAGGTAGGGTAGACAGAGCAGGTGGGTGCTGGTAGGGTAGACAGAGCAGGTGAGTGCAGGTTGGGTAGACAGAGCAGGTGAGTGCAGGTAGGGTAGACAGAGCAGGTGAGTGCAGGTAGGGTAAACAGAGCAGGTGAGTGCAGGTAGGGTAGACAGAGCAGGTGAGTGCAGGTAGGGTAGACAGAGCAGGTGGGTGCAGGTAGGGTAGACAGAGCAGGTGAGTGCAGGTAGGGTAGACAGAGCAGGTGAGTGCAGGTAGGGTAGACAGAGCAGGTGAGTGCAGGTAGGGTAGACAGAGCAGGTGGGTGCAGGTAGGGTAGACAGAGCAGGTGAGTACAGGTAGGGTAGACAGAGCAACTTTTTGGTGGTTTCAGCCGTTTTCCACCTCTTTATGGGTTCCTATATGCAAAAATGCAAATACATGTGTTAGTATATGCATATACACACCGTGTGTTTTTGCAAATGAGGCATATACCATATAGATATGAGTGCAGTCTAAGAAACAAAAGGTGTAATTTGAGAAATTAAATTCCTGAATTCACACCAAAATCCATTCATTATTTAATCCATATCTGATGGATTATAAAAATTCTAAAAGTTTTGAGTGTCTTCTTTATCCCATTCTACAATTGTTGTTTTTGAACCGTTTAACAATTTGGAAGACCGTTGTTACTAGAACACTTTTCTTCAACCCTGGTGACTGAGGACACACCGAGTGTGCGTGCTTTTGTTCCCACTATGCACTAGCTCAAAATGACGAAACTAATCCAGCACTATAATAATCAATGCCTTGTGTGTTAGTACGTGTGTGTTAGTACTGGGTTGGAACCAAACCCTGTACATACACAGAACGATGGAACACAGGATTAACCAATAACAGGTTCTAATGACATCACCTCAAACAGTCCAGTCAGCTGGGAAGTGTTCGTTCTTGACCATAGGGCATAGAAAGCCCATCAGAAAATAGTGGAAAGGCAATCACCTCTTTATCAGGACTCAGTTAATCCATTTTTCTTTTTCTCTCAATGTGAAATCCTTCATTTAAGACCCCATTGACAGCAGCTTGGAACTTGTAAGAGAATGGTCAAATGTGACCCGTTTCAGGAAACTAGGCGTATGTCGCGGGTCACTACTTAACAGGAGAGCCGTTTGTACTGAAACTTTTGACAAATGCCTTCTCGAACATTTGAACTTTCATGTGCCTTAATAAGAAACTTAATTGCCATCTGTAAATATGTATAAAAGTGTTAAATTACGAGCCTAGTTGGTTAAGCCACAGAAAAAGTAAGTAATCTTCCCGCTAGCCATGATTGGCTGAGATAATGAGTGGGCTAGACATGCCGAGAGATGAGTTTGGATTGATCTGCCGTATAGCACACTTCTGTCTATTTGAGCTGGTCATTATGTCTAGGTAATCCTCTCTAACGCATTTTTAAAAAATGCATTGTGTAGTAAAACTGTATAAGCCTAATGTAAAGTTAAAGTGTACTGTTAGCTAGCTAACATTAGCTGGTTGGCTCGCTATCTAACGTTACGTGTATGTTCTCCACTTTCTGGAGGACCGAGTTTTGAAATCAGTGGTATTCGAGTATGATAGCTAAGGAGATGGAAAAAACACCTGTCTCCGGAATACATCTTCAAACTAAGGGCAACCATGGCATTCAACAGGAGACGCGTCCATCAATGATGTATACAAAAAATAGTCTGGCTGCTACATTTTTAGATAATACACGCTTATAATTTGACAGAAAGCGGTTTCATTTCAAGTTAAAGTGTGCTGTTAGCTAGCTAGCTAACGTTAGCTGGCTGGCTCGCTACCTAACATTAGGTGTTTTTGTTCTTATTATTCGCATCTCAGACCCATTTGCTTGACAAGTTATAGCCTAATGTTAGCTAGCTAACATTAAACCTGGTTGGTTAGCTGGATAGTAACGTCATGAGTTCGGATTGTAGTTCATTGTTTACCAACTAACTACATGTCTTAACAAAATACTCTCGTCCGAGTGTGCCAGAGTGCAGAATAAATGATGAATTTACGAACACTCAACACCCATTGAATATAGCCGATGTCAGTAAATGTTGGCAAAAAAGCGTAAATAAACTGTTGCCAGCAGCACAGTTATAGTCACCAATACTCTGGATAACAGGAAAACAGCCTAAACAGCTCTGCTTGTCACGTCTGCTCCCGCTCTCCCGCTCTGGTGCTAAAGAGCTGTTTCGCTCTGTCGGTTTCTGCTGTTTCATCCCTGTGTCAGCATTATTGTCGTTTCCGTTTCCCCTGTCCAGACGCTGTTCGTATTCTGTTCCTGTCTGTGGTTACATTCTTCTCATCTCCAGCGTTGATCCTTACAGAATTCTGACACCAATATGTGAAGCATCAGGGAGTTTTGTTTTTTTTGTTTTTGTTGGTGATGTCGGGTTCGGGTGCCGTCGCCGATGGACCCGGGGGTGCCTCAGCTGGCTTGTCGGGCTTCCACGCCTTAGCTGGCTTCAGAGGTTTTCTTTCTTTGAGTTGATTCAGCAGGCGCCCATCCGACGTCATGCCTCAGCCGGTTCATCAGGCTCCCACACCTAAGCCAGCTCGTCAAGCTCCCACACCACAGCGGGATCGTCAGACTTTCACACCTCAGCCGGATCGTCAGTCTCCCATGCCTCAGACAGCTCACCAGGCTCCCAAGCCTCTGCCGGCTCATCGGGCTTCTACACCCCAGCTGGCTTGTCCAGGTGGGATGCCGGGTGGCGCCCCTAGAGGGGGGGTACTGTCACGCCTGCTCCCGCTCTCCCGCTCTGTCGCTCGAGGGCGCCAGGATGCCCTTGATTACGCACACCTGTCACCATCATTACGAGCATCAGCACTCATTGGACTCAACTGGACTCCATCACGTTTTGTTTGCCTTCCCTATATCTGTCTGCATCCTGTTTCATCCCTGTGTCAGCATTATTGTTGTTTCCTTTTCCCCTCTCCAGACGCTGTCCATATTCTGTTCCTGTCCATGGTTATTAAATGGTTACTCGCTGTACCTGCTTCTTTTCTCCAGCGTCAATCAGTACACTGCTAGGTCGAGTAAAATGGTCAGAGTGGGGCGTTCTCTCAATATGTGTCTGGAAGTACCTAGATAAAATCCCCAGCTACAATAAATGCATCCTCAGGATTTGTGGTTTCCCGTTTGCATAAAGTCTGGTGTAGTTCTTTGAGGGGCACCGTGGTACTATATCCCAAAATAATTATTTGGGGAGGTAATACATTTGATTGTGAGATATTCTAGGTCGGGTGAACAAAAGAACTTGAGTTTCTGTATGTTTTTACAATCCCACCACGAGTAGATAATCATGAAACATACACCACCGCCTTTCTTCTTCCCGAAGAGTTCTTTATGAACTGAGAACCCAGCTGGCTGTATGGACGGGGACAGTATATCCCGAGAGAGCTATGATTCCGTGTTATAGTCCCTGATGCCTCTCTGGAAGTAGATCCTCGCCCTGAGCTTGTCTAATTTATTGTCCATAGACTGAACATTAGTGAGTAATATACTCTGAAGCGGTGGATGGTGTGTACGGACTAGAAGTCCACTCAAAATACCTCTTCTCCGCCGGCGGCGTCTTGGAGCAGCCTCTGGGATAATTGCCCTGGGGGGTACGAAGAAAGGATCCTATTTGGGAAGGTCGTATTCCTGGTCGTAATGCTGGTGAGTTACCGCCTTTCTGATATCCAAAAGTTATTTCCGGCTGTATGTAATAACACAAACAATGTTCTGGGCTAATAATGAAAGAAATAACACACACACAAAATTATACTGCAAAGTTGCTTAGCAGCTAGAAGCAGAGCTGCCATGTCTGTCAGCTCCATCTTACATTACTTGTTCCATGCATTCCATTTAGACCAGAACAATAAACCCAAACATAAACACTGTAAATCTTCAGGAGCAGTTTTGGTTTCTGGGCTTTCATCCATTTTCCATTATCTTAGCCAAGCCAATCAACATTCATTCTTAGAGATGGAGAAGCCATGGCAACTGCAATCTCTCTCGACAGCTCAATGCCACTGTGCTGCCCTATTGCTGTGAGGCTACCCAGTCATCATCCTGAGATGCCTTTCCCTACATAACAAATGTTTGATTGCACCGCAGACTCATTTGGACGGAGTGAGATTAAAACGTTTGTCTACTGTATAGGACAGGGCTCGTCTCTGGTCATTACCCTCTCCTTCCCTGGTGATTTGATAGGCCTGACTCAAATTAAAAAGGTGTGAGTATGTGTATGACGCATTGCGAGCGTAGGCCACAGTCCAGTCCAACAACTCCACATTCCCCAATGACAGTGTTGATAAAAAGGAGAACTATTCCATTCAGCTCCTCCCAACTAATGTGTCTGTTTTGTTGAACGAGAGACAAAGTACACACTCTGTTGTAAGCTGGAATTGTTTCCCTAATAAAAACAGCTCTGCTATGGCAATAACTTGTTCAATTTAGATTTGGATGGCCAGCTCAGAAATGTTTTGTTAAAACTGAGTTGTTGGTTTGGGTTTACTCCTTTGAAGTTTTGGAAGGTAATTCATTTAGGATGATGACAGCAATGTTGTTGAACTAGATAACCCGTTCTTGTGGGGTTAAATTGGTACACTGTACATTGGTTTCAGTGGTGGAGCTGTCCCAATTTGTGACTGAAATTCATTTCCTCTTCTGTCTGTTCCACTCCTTACCTCTTCAATTTAACCCTTGGTTGAAACACAAATCCTGCCTTAATACTAAATCACTAAGTACTGAAAAGTGAAGCAGAGGCTCTGTGTGTTTCTTAGTTCACACACACATGCACGCACGCACGCACACACACACACACACACACACACACACACACACACACACACACACACACACACACGCACACACACACACACGCAAGCAGGTTTATCATTCAATAGCCTCCGCCTTGCACATCCAATAGAATAATAACAGTGGTTTCTGCAGCATAAGGCAATGGAATGCCTTCTTAATTCCAGTACTTAGTAAATCTTTCACTTTCTCTCTTTCATGTGAATAAAGCACTATAAGGGAGATGATGTGGATATTTAAACACATTCATCACGTTAAGCCACCGTTTCTAAGATGGCAGTGATCAATAGAACCATTACAGTAAGCCTGAGGACATGGGAGCTGGAGCTTCAGATTAGTTAGGAGACGTTGTAATAACCATGAGCCCGCCACAAATATTTATCATTTTAGTTTACTGGAATGTAAACTGAAGTCTTCAATTTAAATTCTCTCATCTTATTCATTTTCATTACAACTCATTCAATTTCATGGCCTTTCTGTACCGTCCTCTTCCTTCGGAGAATGGAAGGTTTACTTTTACATGACATGGCAACGTTCTGATATTTTAAGAAGTCTTCTGGCAGACAATGCTATAATGACCAGAACAACTGTGACTCTGCTGCTCAACATGCCAACAGGGGTTTCCATTTCAACTCCTTGACGCTTGGCCAACTAAATATCTCATCAAATCACACATCCACTAGCTTAATTGTGAATGCTCATCATTTTTGTTTCATTGGGGTGACATTAGTTCCACTTCATCTCTGTTAGATATACAATAGCTAATTGAGAGATTCCCACAATGACAAGAAAATTAATAAATCAAATGGTCCATTAAATTGCAAAATTCCTTGATTAGAACGAACTGAGTGGGGATGTATTTCTGTGACTTTTTTCTGTGAACTGAGTGGGGATGTATTACTGTGACTTTTTTCTGTGAACTGAGTGGGGATGTATTACTGTGACTTTCCTCACTGAACTGAGTGGGGATGTATTAATGTGACATTCTTCCCTGAACTGAGTGGGGACGTATTACTGTGACTTTCCTCCCTGAACTGAGTGGGGATGTATTACTGTGACTTTCCTCCCTGAACTGAGTGGGGATGTATTACTGTGACCTTCCTCCCTGAACTGAGTGGGGACGTATTACTGTGACTTTCCTCCCTGAGCTGAGTGGGGACGTATTACTGTGACTTTCCACCCTGAACTGAGTGGGGATGTATTACTGTGACTTTCCTACCTGAACTGAGTGGTTATGTATTACTGTGACTTTCCTCCCTGAACTGAGTGGGGATGTATTAATGTGACTTTCCTCCCTGAACTGAGTGGGGACGTATTACTGTGACTTTCCTCCCTGAACTGAGTGGGGATGTATTACTGTGACTTTCCTCCCTGAACTGAGTGGGGATGTATTACTGTGACTTTCCTCCCTGAACTGAGTGGGGATGTATTAATGTGACATTCCTCCCTGAACTGAGTGGGGACGTATTACTGTGAGTTTCCTCGCTGAACTGAGTGGGGATGTATTACTGTGACTTTCCTCCCTGAACTGAGTGGGGATGTATTACTGTGACTTTCCTCCCTGAACTGAGTGGTTATGTATTACTGTGACTTTCCTCCCTGAACTGAGTGGGGATGTATTAATGTGACATTCCTCCCTGAACTGAGTGGGGATGTATTACTGTGACTTTCCTCCCTGAACTGAGTGGGGATGTATTACTGTGACTTTCCTCCCTGAACTGAGTGGGGACGTATTACTGTGACTTTCCTCAGTGAACTGAGTGGGGATGTATTAATGTGACTTTCCTCCCTGAACTGAGTGGGGACGTATTACTGTGACTTTCCTCCCTGAACTGAGTGGGGACGTATTACTGTGACTTTCCTCCCTGAACTGAGTGGGGATGTATTACTGTGACTTTCCTCCCTGAACTGAGTGGGGATGTATTACTGTGACCTTCCTCCCTGAACTGAGTGGGGACGTATTACTGTGACTTTCCTCCCTGAACTGAGTGGGGATGTATTACTGTGACTTTCCTCTCTGAACTGAGTGGGGATGTATTACTGTGACTTTCCTCCCTGAACTGAGTGGTTATATATTACTGTGACTTTCCTCCCTGAACTGAGTGGGGACGTATTACTGTGACTTTCCTCCCTGAACTGAGTGGGGATGCATTACTGTGACTTTCCTCCCTCTGAGTGGGGACCTGACTTTCCTCACTGAACTGAGTGGGGATGTATTACTGTGACTTTCCTCCCTGAACTGAGTGGGGATTATTACTGTGACTTTCCTCCCTGAACTGAGTGGGGACGTATTACTGTGACCTTTCTCTCCCTGAACTGAGTGGGGATGTATTACTGTGACTTTCCTCCCTGAACTGAGTGGGGATGTATTACTGTGACTTTCCTCCCTGAACTGAGGGGGTGACTTTCCTCAGTGAACTGAGTGGGAATGTATTAATGTGACTTTCCTCCCTGAACTGAGTGGGGACGATTACTGTGACTTTCCTCCCTGAACTGAGTGGGGACGTATTACTGTGACTTTCCTCCCTGAACTGAGTGGGGATGTATTACTGTGACTTTCCTCCCTGAACTGAGTGGGGACGTATTACTGTGACTTTCCTCCATGAACTGAGTGGGGATGTATTACTGTGACTTTCCTCCCTGAACTGAGTGGGGATGTATTACTGTGACCTTCCTCCCTGAACTGAGTGGGGACGTATTACTGTGACTTTCCTCCCTGAACTGAGTGGGGATGTATTACTGTGACTTTCCTCTCTGAACTGAGTGGGGATGTATTACTGTGACTTTCCTCCCTGAACTGAGTGGTTATATATTACTGTGACTTTCCTCCCTGAACTGAGTGGGGACGTATTACTGTGACTTTCCTCCCTGAACTGAGTGGGGATGCATTACTGTGACTTTCCTCCCTGAACTGAGTGGGGACGGGACGTATTACTGTGACTTTCCTCACTGAACTGAGTGGGGATGTATTACTGTGACTTTCCTCCCTGAACTGAGTGGGGATGTATTACTGTGACTTTCCTCCGTGAACTGAGTGGGGATGTATTACTGTGACCTTCCTCCCTGAACTGAGTGGGGACGTATTACTGTGACTTTCCTCCCTGAACTGAGTGGGGATGTATTACTGTAACTTTCCTCCCTCAACTGAGTGGGGATGTATTACTGTGATTTTCCTCTCTGAGCTGATTGGGGATGTATTACTGTGACTTTCCTCCCTGAGCTGAGTGGGGATGTATTACTGTGACTTTCCTCCCTGAACTGAGTGGTTATGTATTACTGTGACTTTCCTCCCTGAACTGAGTGGGGATGTATTAATGTGACATTCCTCCCTGAACTGAGTGGGGACGTATTACTGTGACCTTTCTCTCTGAGCTGAGTGGGGATGTATTAATGTGACTATCCTCCCTGAACTGAGTGGGGACGTATTACTGTGACTTTCCTCCCTGAACTGAGTGGGGGTGCATTACTGTGACTTTCCTCCCTGAACTGAGTGGGGACGGGACGTATTACTGTGACTTTCCTCACTGAACTGAGTGGGGATGTATTACTGTGACTTTCCTCCCTGAACTGAGTGGGGATGTATTACTGTGACTTTCCTCCGTGAACTGAGTGGGGATGTATTACTGTGACCTTCCTCCCTGAACTGAGTGGGGACGTATTACTGTGACTTTCCTCCCTGAACTGAGTGGGGACTTATTACTGTGACTTTCCTCCCTGAACTGAGTGGGGACGTATTACTGTGACCTTTCTCTCTGAGCTGAGTGGGAATGTATTACTGTGACTTTCCTCCCTGAACTGAGTGGGGATGTATTACTGTAACTTTCCTCCCTGAACTGAGTGGGGATGTATTACTGTGACTTTCCTCTCTGAGATGAGTGGGGATGTATTACTGTGACTTTCCTCCCTGAACTGAGTCGGGATGTATTACTGTGACTTTCCTCCCTGAACTGAGTCGGGATGTATTAATGTGACATTCCTCTCTGAACTGAGTGGGGATGTATTACTGTGACTTTCCTCCCTGAACTGAGTGGGGATGTATTAATGTGACATTCCTCCCTGAACTGAGTGGGGATGTATTACTGTGACTTTCCTCCCTGAACTGAGTGGGGACATATTACTGTGACTTTCCTCCCTGAACTGAGTGGGGATGTATTACTGTGATTTTCCTCTCTGAGCTGATTGGGGATGTATTACTGTGACTTTCCTCCCTGAGCTGAGTGGGGATGTATTACTGTGACTTTCCTCCCTGAACTGAGTGGTTATGTATTACTGTGACTTTCCTCCCTGAACTGAGTGGGGATGTATTAATGTGACATTCCTCCCTGAACTGAGTGGGGACGTATTACTGTGACTTTCCTCCCTGAACTGAGTGGGGATGTATTACAGTGACTTTCCTCCCTGAACTGAGTGGGGATGTATTACTGTGACCTTCCTCCCTGAACTGAGTGTGTACGTATTACTGTGACTTTCCTCGATGAACTGAGTGGCGACGTATTACTGTGACTTTCCTCCCTGAACTGAGTGGGGACGGGACGTATTACTGTGACTTTCCTCACTGAACTGAGTGGGGATGTATTACTGTGACTTTCCTCCCTGAACTGAGTGGGGATGTATTACTGTGACTTTCCTCCGTGAACTGAGTGGGGATGTATTACTGTGACCTTCCTCCTTGAACTGAGTGGGGACGTATTACTGTGACTTTCCTCCCTGAACTGAGTGGGGACTTATTACTGTGACTTTCCTCCCTGAACTGAGTGGGGACGTATTACTGTGACATTTCTCTCTGAGCTGAGTGGGAATGTATTACTGTGACTTTCCTCCCTGAACTGAGTGGGGATGTATTACTGTGACTTTCCTCCCTGAACTGAGTCGGGATGTATTAATGTGACATTCCTCTCTGAACTGAGTGGGGATGTATTACTGTGACTTTCCTCCCTGAACTGAGTGGGGATGTATTAATGTGACATTCCTCCCTGAACTGAGTGGGGATGTATTACTGTGACTTTCCTCCCTGAACTGAGTGGGGACATATTACTGTGACTTTCCTCCCTGAACTGAGTGGGGATGTATTACAGTGACTTTCCTCCCTGAACTGAGTGGGGATGTATTACTGTGACCTTCCTCCCTGAACTGAGTGTGGACGTATTACTGTGACTTTCCTCCATGAACTGAGTGGCGACGTATTACTGTGACTTTCCTCCCTGAACTGAGTGGGGACGTATTACTGTGACCTTTCTCTCTGAGCTGAGTGGGGATGTATTAATGTGACTTTCCTCCCTGAACTGAGTGGGGACGTATTACTGTGACTTTCCTCCCTGAACTGAGTGGGGATGCATTACTGTGACTTTCCTCCCTGAACTGAGTGGGGACGGGACGTATTACTGTGACTTTCCTCACTGAACTGAGTGGGGATGTATTACTGTGACTTTCCTCCCTGAACTGAGTGGGGATGTATTACTGTGACTTTCCTCCGTGAACTGAGTGGGGATGTATTACTGTGACCTTCCTCCCTGAACTGAGTGGGGACGTATTACTGTGACCTTTCTCTCTGAGCTGAGTGGGGATGTATTACTGTGACTTTCCTCTCTGAACTGAGTGGGGATGTATTACAGTGACTTTCCTCCCTGAACTGAGTGGGGATGTATTACTGTGACGTTCCTCCCTGAACTGAGTGGGGACGTTTACTGTGACTTTCCTCCATGAACTGAGTGGGGACGTATTACTGTGATTTTCCTCCCTGAACTGAGTGGGGACGGGACGTATTACTGTGACTTCCTCACTGAACTGAGTGGGGATGTATTACTGTGACTTTCCTCCCTGAACTGAGTGGGGATGTATTACTGTGACTTTCCTCCGTGAACTGAGTGGGGATGTATTAATGTGACATTCCTCTCTGAACTGAGTGGGGATGTATTACTGTGACTTTCCTCCCTGAACTGAGTGGGGATGTATTAATGTGACATTCCTCCCTGAACTGAGTGGGGATGTATTACTGTGACTTTCCTCCCTGAACTGAGTGGGGACATATTACTGTGACTTTCCTCCCTGAACTGAGTGGGGATGTATTACAGTGACTTTCCTCCCTGATCTGAGTGGGGATGTATTACTGTGACTTTCCTCCCTGAACTGAGTGTGGACGTATTACTGTGACCTTTCTCTCTGAGCTGAGTGGGGATGTATTAATGTGACTTTCCTCCCTGAACTGAGTGGGGACGTATTACTGTGACTTTCCTCCCTGAACTGAGTGGGGACGTATTACTGTGACTTTCCTCACTGAGCTGAGTGGGGATGTATTACTGTGACTTTCCTCCCTGAGCTGAGTGGGGATGTATAACTGTGACTTTCCTCCCTGAGCTGAGTGGGAATGTATTACTGTGACTTTCCTCCCTGAACTGAGTGGGGATGTGTTACTGTGACTTTCCTCCCTGAACTGAGTGGGGATGTATTAATGTGACATTCCTCCCTGAACTGAGTGGGGACGTATTACTGTGACCTTTCTCTCTGAGCTGAGTGGGGATGTATTAATGTGACTTTCCTCCCTGAGCTGAGTGGGAATGTATTACTGTGACTTTCCTCCCTGAACTGAGTGGGGGTGCATTACTGTGACTTTCCTCCCTGAACTGAGTGGGGACGGGACGTATTACTGTGCCTTTCCTCACTGAACTGAGTGGGGATGTATTACTGTGACTTTCCTCCCTGAACTGAGTGGGGATGTATTACTGTGACTTTCCTCCGTGAACTGAGTGGGGATGTATTACTGTGACCTTCCTCCCTGAACTGAGTGGGGACGTATTACTGTGACTTTCCTCCCTGAACTGAGTGGGGACTTATTACTGTGACTTTCCTCCCTGAACTGAGTGGGGACGTATTACTGTGACCTTTCTCTCTGAGCTGAGTGGGAATGTATTACTGTGACTTTCCTCCCTGAACTGAGTGGGGATGTATTACTGTAACTTTCCTCCCTGAACTGAGTGGGGATGTATTACTGTGACTTTCCTCTCTGAGATGAGTGGGGATGTATTACTGTGACTTTCCTCCCTGAACTGAGTCGGGATGTATTACTGTGACTTTCCTCCCTGAACTGAGTCGGGATGTATTAATGTGACATTCCTCTCTGAACTGAGTGGGGATGTATTACTGTGACTTTCCTCCCTGAACTGAGTGGGGATGTATTAATGTGACATTCCTCCCTGAACTGAGTGGGGATGTATTACTGTGACTTTCCTCCCTGAACTGAGTGGGGACATATTACTGTGACTTTCCTCCCTGAACTGAGTGGGGATGTATTACTGTGATTTTCCTCTCTGAGCTGATTGGGGATGTATTACTGTGACTTTCCTCCCTGAGCTGAGTGGGGATGTATTACTGTGACTTTCCTCCCTGAACTGAGTGGTTATGTATTACTGTGACTTTCCTCCCTGAACTGAGTGGGGATGTATTACTGTGACCTTCCTCCCTGAACTGAGTGTGGACGTATTACTGTGACTTTCCTCGATGAACTGAGTGGCGACGTATTACTGTGACTTTCCTCCCTGAACTGAGTGGGGACGGATGTATTACTGTGACTTTCCTCACTGAACTGAGTGGGATGTATTACTGTGACTTTCCTCCCTGAACTGAGTGGGGATGTATTACTGTGACTTTCCTCCGTGAACTGAGTGGGGATGTATTACTGTGACCTTCCTCCTTGAACTGAGTGGGGACGTATTACTGTGACTTTCCTCCCTGAACTGAGTGGGGACTTATTACTGTGACTTTCCTCCCTGAACTGAGTGGGGACGTATTACTGTGACATTTCTCTCTGAGCTGAGTGGGAATGTATTACTGTGACTTTCCTCCCTGAACTGAGTGGGGATGTATTACTGTGACTTTCCTCCCTGAACTGAGTGGGGATGTATTACTGTGACATTCCTCCTGAACTGAGTGGGGATGTATTACTGTGACTTTCCTCCCTGAACTGAGTGGGGACGGGACGTATTACTGTGACTTTCCTCCCTGAACTGAGTGGGGATGTATTACTGTGACTTTCCTCCGTGAACTGAGTGGGGATGTATTACTGTGACCTTCCTCCCTGAACTGAGTGGGGACGTATTACTGTGACCTTTCTCTCTGAGCTGAGTGGGGATGTATTACTGTGACTTTCCTCTCTGAACTGAGTGGGGATGTATTACAGTGACTTTCCTCCCTGAACTGAGTGGGGATGTATTACTGTGACGTTCCTCCCTGAACTGAGTGTGGACGTATTACTGTGACTTTCCTCCATGAACTGAGTGGCGACGTATTACTGTGATTTTCCTCCCTGAACTGAGTGGGGACGGGACGTATTACTGTGACTTCCCTCACTGAACTGAGTGGGGATGTATTACTGTGACTTTCCTCCCTGAACTGAGTGGGGATGTATTACTGTGACTTTCCTCCGTGAACTGAGTGGGGATGTATTAATGTGACATTCCTCTCTGAACTGAGTGGGGATGTATTACTGTGACTTTCCTCCCTGAACTGAGTGGGGATGTATTAATGTGACATTCCTCCCTGAACTGAGTGGGGATGTATTACTGTGACTTTCCTCCCTGAACTGAGTGGGGACATATTACTGTGACTTTCCTCCCTGAACTGAGTGGGGATGTATTACAGTGACTTTCCTCCCTGATCTGAGTGGGGATGTATTACTGTGACCTTCCTCCCTGAACTGAGTGTGGACGTATTACTGTGACCTTTCTCTCTGAGCTGAGTGGGGATGTATTAATGTGACTTTCCTCCCTGAACTGAGTGGGGACGTATTACTGTGACTTTCCTCCCTGAACTGAGTGGGGATGCATTACTGTGACTTTCCTCCCTGAACTGAGTGGGGACGTATTACTGTGACCTTTCTCTCTGAGCTGAGTGGGGATGTATTACTGTGACTTTCCGCTCTGAACTGAGTGGGGATGTATTACTGTGACTTTCCTCCCTGAACTGAGTGGGGACGTATTACTGTGACTTTCCTCCCTGAGCTGAGTGGGGATGTATTACTGTGACTTTCCTCCCTGAGCTGAGTGGGGATGTATTGTGACTTTCCTCCCTGAGCTGAGTGGGAATGTATTACTGTGACTTTCCTCCCTGAACTGAGTGGGGATGTGTTACTGTAACTTTCCTCCCTGAACTGAGTGGGGATGTATTACTGTGACTTTCCTCTCTGAGCTGAGTGGGGATGTATTACTGTGACTTTCCTCCCTGAACTGAGTTGGGATGTATTACTGTGACTTTCCTACCTGAACTGAGTGGGGATGTATTAATGTGACATTCCTCTCTGAACTGAGTGGGGATGTATTACTGTGACTTTCCTCCCTGAACTGAGTGGGGACATATTACTGTGACTTTCCTCCCTGAACTGAGTGGGGATGTATTACTGTAACTTTCCTCCCTCAACTGAGTGGGGATGTATTACTGTGATTTTCCTCTCTGAGCTGATTGGGGATGTATTACTGTGACTTTCCTCCCTGAGCTGAGTGGGGATGTATTACTGTGACTTTCCTCCCTGAACTGAGTGGTTATGTATTACTGTGACTTTCCTCCCTGACTGAGTGGGGATGACTTCCTCCCTGAACTGAGTGGGGACGTATTACTGTGACTTTCCTCCCTGAACTGAGTGGGGACGTGCATTACTGTGACTTTTCCTCCCTGAACTGAGTGGGGACGGGACGTATTACTGTGACTTTCCTCACTGAACTGAGTGGGGATGTATTACTGTGACTTTCCTCCCTGAACTGAGTGGGGATGTATTACTGTGACTTTCCTCCGTGAACTGAGTGGGGATGTATTACTGTGACCTTCCTCCCTGAACTGAGTGGGGACGTATTACTGTGACTTTCCTCCCTGAACTGAGTGGGGACTTATTACTGTGACTTTCCTCCCTGAACTGAGTGGGGACGTATTACTGTGACCTTTCTCTCTGAGCTGAGTGGGAATGTATTACTGTGACTTTCCTCCCTGAACTGAGTGGGGATGTATTACTGTAACTTTCCTCCCTGAACTGAGTGGGGATGTATTACTGTGACTTTCCTCTCTGAGATGAGTGGGGATGTATTACTGTGACTTTCCTCCCTGAACTGAGTCGGGATGTATTACTGTGACTTTCCTCCCTGAACTGAGTCGGGATGTATTAATGTGACATTCCTCTCTGAACTGAGTGGGGATGTATTACTGTGACTTTCCTCCCTGAACTGAGTGGGGATGTATTAATGTGACATTCCTCCCTGAACTGAGTGGGGATGTATTACTGTGACTTTCCTCCCTGAACTGAGTGGGGACATATTACTGTGACTTTCCTCCCTGAACTGAGTGGGGATGTATTACTGTGATTTTCCTCCTGAGCTGATTGGGGATGTATTACTGTGACTTTCCTCCCTGAGCTGAGTGGGGATGTATTACTGTGACTTTCCTCCCTGAACTGAGTGGTTATGTATTACTGTGACTTTCCTCCCTGAACTGGTGGGGATGTATTAATGTGACATTCCTCCCTGAACTGAGTGGGGACGTATTACTGTGACTTTCCTCCCTGAACTGAGTGGGGATGTATTACAGTGACTTTCCTCCCTGAACTGAGTGGGGATGTATTACTGTGACCTTCCTCCCTGAACTGAGTGTGGATACGTATTACTGTGACTTTCCTCGATGAACTGAGTGGCGACGTATTACTGTGACTTTCCTCCCTGAACTGAGTGGGGACGGGACGTATTACTGTGACTTTCCTCACTGAACTGAGTGGGGATGTATTACTGTGACTTTCCTCCCTGAACTGAGTGGGGATGTATTACTGTGACTTTCCTCCGTGAACTGAGTGGGGATGTATTACTGTGACCTTCCTCCTTGAACTGAGTGGGGACGTATTACTGTGACTTTCCTCCCTGAACTGAGTGGGGACTTATTACTGTGACTTTCCTCCCTGAACTGAGTGGGGACGTATTACTGTGACATTTCTCTCTGAGCTGAGTGGGAATGTATTACTGTGACTTTCCTCCCTGAACTGAGTGGGGATGTATTACTGTGACTTTCCTCCCTGAACTGAGTCGGGATGTATTAATGTGACATTCCTCTCTGAACTGAGTGGGGATGTATTACTGTGACTTTCCTCCCTGAACTGAGTGGGGACGGGACTGTGAGTGGGGATGTATTACTGTGACTTTCCTCTCTGAACTGAGTGGGGATGTATTACAGTGACTTTCCTCCCTGAACTGAGTGGGGATGTATTACTGTGACCTTCCTCCCTGAACTGAGTGTGGACGTATTACTGTGACTTTCCTCCATGAACTGAGTGGCGACGTATTACTGTGATTTTCCTCCCTGAACTGAGTGGGGACGGGACGTATTACTGTGACTTCCTCACTGAACTGAGTGGGGATGTATTACTGTGACTTTCCTCCCTGAACTGAGTGGGGATGTATTACTGTGACTTTCCTCCGTGAACTGTGGGGATGTATTAATGTGACATTCCTCTCTGAACTGAGTGGGGATGTATTACTGTGACTTTCCTCCCTGAACTGAGTGGGGATGTATTAATGTGACATTCCTCCCTGAACTGAGTGGGGATGTATTACTGTGACTTTCCTCCCTGAACTGAGTGGGGATGTATTACTGTGACCTTTCCTCCCTGAACTGAGTGGGGATGTATTAATGTGACTTTCCTCCCTGAACTGAGTGGGGACTTTCCTTTCCTCCTGAACTGAGTGGGGATGTATTACTGTGACTTTCCTCCCTGAACTGAGTGGGGACGTATTACTGTGACCTTTCTCTCTGAGCTGAGTGGGGATGTATTACTGTGACTTTCCTCTCTGAACTGAGTGGGGATGTATTACTGTGACTTTCCTCCCTGAACTCAGTGGGGACAGGACGTATTACTGTGACTTTCCTCAGTGAACTGAGTGGGAATGTATTAATGTGACTTTCCTCCCTGAACTGAGTGGGGACGTATTACTGTGACTTTCCTCCCTGAGCTGAGTGGGAATGTATTACTGTGACTTTCCTCCCTGAACTGAGTGGGGATGTGTTACTGTAACTTTCCTCCCTGAACTGAGTGGGGATGTATTACTGTGACTTTCCTCTCTGAGCTGAGTGGGGATGTATTACTGTGACTTTCCTCCCTGAACTGAGTTGGGATGTATTACTGTGACTTTCCTACCTGAACTGAGTGGGGATGTATTAATGTGACATTCCTCCTGAACTGAGTGGGGATGTATTACTGTGACTTTCCTCCCTGAACTGAGTGGGGACATATTACTGTGACTTTCCTCCCTGAACTGAGTGGGGATGTATTACTGTTTTCCTCCCTGAACTGAGTGGGGATGTATTACTGTGATTTTCCTCTCTGAGCTGATTGGGGATGTATTACTGTGACTTTCCTCCCTGAGCTGAGTGGGGATGTATTACTGTGACTTTCCTCCCTGAACTGAGTGGTTATGTATTACTGTGACTTTCCTCCCTGAACTGAGTGGGGATGTATTAATGTGACATTCCTCCCTGAACTGAGTGGGGACGTATTACTGTGACCTTTCTCTCTGAGCTGAGTGGGGATGTATTAATGTGACTTTCCTCCCTGAACTGAGTGGGGACGTATTACTGTGACTTTCCTCCCTGAACTGAGTGGGGATGCATTACTGTGACTTTCCTCCCTGAACTGAGTGGGGACGGGACGTATTACTGTGACTTTCCTCACTGAACTGAGTGGGGATGTATTACTGTGACTTTCCTCCCTGAACTGAGTGGGGATGTATTACTGTGACTTTCCTCCCTGAACTGAGTGGGGATGTATTAATGTGACATTCCTCTCTGAACTGAGTGGGGATGTATTACTGTGACTTTCCTCCCTGAACTGAGTGGGGATGTATTAATGTGACATTCCTCCCTGAACTGAGTGGGGATGTATTACTGTGACTTCCCTCCCTGAACTGAGTGGGGACATATTACTGTGACTTTCCTCCCTGAACTGAGTGGGATGTATTACTGTGATTTTCCTCTCTGAGCTGATTGGGGATGTATTACTGTGACTTTCCTCCCTGAGCTGAGTGGGGATGTATTACTGTGACTTTCCTCCCTGAACTGAGTGGTTATGTATTACTGTGACTTTCCTCCCTGAACTGAGTGGGGATGTATTACTGTGACCTTCCTCCCTGAACTGAGTGTGTACGTATTACTGTGACTTTCCTCGATGAACTGAGTGGCGACGTATTACTGTGACTTTCCTCCCTGAACTGAGTGGGGACGGGACGTATTACTGTGACTTTCCTCACTGAACTGAGTGGGGATGTATTACTGTGACTTTCCTCCCTGAACTGAGTGGGGATGTATTACTGTGACTTTCCTCCGTGAACTGAGTGGGGATGTATTACTGTGACCTTCCTCCTGAACTGAGTGGGGACGTATTACTGTGACTTTCCTCCCTGAACTGAGTGGGGACTTATTACTGTGACTTTCCTCCCTGAACTGAGTGGGGACGTATTACTGTGACATTTCTCTCTGAGCTGAGTGGGAATGTATTACTGTGACTTTCCTCCCTGAACTGAGTGGGGATGTATTACTGTGACTTTCCTCCCTGAACTGAGTCGGGATGTATTAATGTGACATTCCTCTCTGAACTGAGTGGGGATGTATTACTGTGACTTTCCTCCCTGAACTGAGTGGGGACGTATTACTGTGACCTTTCTCTCTGAGCTGAGTGGGGATGTATTACTGTGACTTTCCTCTCTGAACTGAGTGGGGATGTATTACAGTGACTTTCCTCCCTGAACTGAGTGGGGATGTATTACTGTGACCTTCCTCCCTGAACTGAGTGTGGACGTATTACTGTGACTTTCCTCCATGAACTGAGTGGCGACGTATTACTGTGATTTTCCTCCCTGAACTGAGTGGGGACGGGACGTATTACTGTGACTTCCTCACTGAACTGAGTGGGGATGTATTACTGTGACTTTCCTCCCTGAACTGAGTGGGGATGTATTACTGTGACTTTCCTCCGTGAACTGAGTGGGGATGTATTAATGTGACATTCCTCTCTGAACTGAGTGGGGATGTATTACTGTGACTTTCCTCCCTGAACTGAGTGGGGATGTATTAATGTGACATTCCTCCCTGAACTGAGTGGGGATGTATTACTGTGACTTTCCTCCCTGAACTGAGTGGGGACATATTACTGTGACTTTCCTCCCTGAACTGAGTGGGGATGTATTACAGTGACTTTCCTCCCTGATCTGAGTGGGGATGTATTACTGTGACCTTCCTCCCTGAACTGAGTGTGGACGTATTACTGTGACCTTTCTCTCTGAGCTGAGTGGGGATGTATTAATGTGACTTTCCTCCCTGAACTGAGTGGGGACGTATTACTGTGACTTTCCTCCCTGAACTGAGTGGGGATGCATTACTGTGACTTTCCTCCCTGAACTGAGTGGGGACGTATTACTGTGACCTTTCTCTCTGAGCTGAGTGGGGATGTATTACTGTGACTTTCCGCTCTGAACTGAGTGGGGATGTATTACTGTGACTTTCCTCCCTGAACTGAGTGGGGACGTATTACTGTGACTTTCCTCCCTGAGCTGAGTGGGGATGTATTACTGTGACTTTCCTCCCTGAGCTGAGTGGGGATGTATAACTGTGACTTTCCTCCCTGAGCTGAGTGGGAATGTATTACTGTGACTTTCCTCCCTGAACTGAGTGGGGATGTGTTACTGTAACTTTCCTCCCTGAACTGAGTGGGGATGTATTACTGTGACTTTCCTCTCTGAGCTGAGTGGGGATGTATTACTGTGACTTTCCTCCCTGAACTGAGTTGGGATGTATTACTGTGACTTTCCTACCTGAACTGAGTGGGGATGTATTAATGTGACATTCCTCTCTGAACTGAGTGGGGATGTATTACTGTGACTTTCCTCCCTGAACTGAGTGGGGACATATTACTGTGACTTTCCTCCCTGAACTGAGTGGGGATGTATTACTGTAACTTTCCTCCCTCAACTGAGTGGGGATGTATTACTGTGATTTTCCTCTCTGAGCTGATTGGGGATGTATTACTGTGACTTTCCTCCCTGAGCTGAGTGGGGATGTATTACTGTGACTTTCCTCCCTGAACTGAGTGGTTATGTATTACTGTGACTTTCCTCCCTGAACTGAGTGGGGATGTATTAATGTGACATTCCTCCCTGAACTGAGTGGGGACGTATTACTGTGACCTTTCTCTCTGAGCTGAGTGGGGATGTATTAATGTGACTATCCTCCCTGAACTGAGTGGGGACGTATTACTGTGACTTTCCTCCCTGAACTGAGTGGGGGTGCATTACTGTGACTTTCCTCCCTGAACTGAGTGGGGACGGGACGTATTACTGTGACTTTCCTCACTGAACTGAGTGGGGATGTATTACTGTGACTTTCCTCCCTGAACTGAGTGGGGATGTATTACTGTGACTTTCCTCCGTGAACTGAGTGGGGATGTATTACTGTGACCTTCCTCCCTGAACTGAGTGGGGACGTATTACTGTGACTTTCCTCCCTGAACTGAGTGGGGACTTATTACTGTGACTTTCCTCCCTGAACTGAGTGGGGACGTATTACTGTGACCTTTCTCTCTGAGCTGAGTGGGAATGTATTACTGTGACTTTCCTCCCTGAACTGAGTGGGGATGTATTACTGTAACTTTCCTCCCTGAACTGAGTGGGGATGTATTACTGTGACTTTCCTCTCTGAGATGAGTGGGGATGTATTACTGTGACTTTCCTCCCTGAACTGAGTCGGGATGTATTACTGTGACTTTCCTCCCTGAACTGAGTCGGGATGTATTAATGTGACATTCCTCTCTGAACTGAGTGGGGATGTATTACTGTGACTTTCCTCCCTGAACTGAGTGGGGATGTATTAATGTGACATTCCTCCCTGAACTGAGTGGGGATGTATTACTGTGACTTTCCCTGAACTGAGTGGGGACATATTACTGTGACTTTCCTCCCTGAACTGAGTGGGGATGTATTACTGTGATTTTCCTCTCTGAGCTGATTGGGGATGTATTACTGTGACTTTCCTCCCTGAGCTGAGTGGGGATGTATTACTGTGACTTTCCTCCCTGAACTGAGTGGTTATGTATTACTGTGACTTTCCTCCCTGAACTGAGTGGGGATGTATTAATGTGACATTCCTCCCTGAACTGAGTGGGGACGTATTACTGTGACTTTCCTCCCTGAACTGAGTGGGGATGTATTACAGTGACTTTCCTCCCTGAACTGAGTGGGGATGTATTACTGTGACCTTCCTCCCTGAACTGAGTGTGTACGTATTACTGTGACTTTCCTCGATGAACTGAGTGGCGACGTATTACTGTGACTTTCCTCCCTGAACTGAGTGGGGACGGGACGTATTACTGTGACTTTCCTCACTGAACTGAGTGGGGATGTATTACTGTGACTTTCCTCCCTGAACTGAGTGGGGATGTATTACTGTGACTTTCCTCCGTGAACTGAGTGGGGATGTATTACTGTGACCTTCCTCCTTGAACTGAGTGGGGACGTATTACTGTGACTTTCCTCCCTGAACTGAGTGGGGACTTATTACTGTGACTTTCCTCCCTGAACTGAGTGGGGACGTATTACTGTGACATTTCTCTCTGAGCTGAGTGGGAATGTATTACTGTGACTTTCCTCCCTGAACTGAGTGGGGATGTATTACTGTGACTTTCCTCCCTGAACTGAGTTGGGATGTATTACTGTGACTTTCCTACCTGAACTGAGTGGGGATGTATTAATGTGACATTCCTCTCTGAACTGAGTGGGGATGTATTACTGTGACTTTCCTCCCTGAACTGAGTGGGGACATATTACTGTGACTTTCCTCCCTGAACTGAGTGGGGATGTATTACTGTAACTTTCCTCCCTCAACTGAGTGGGGATGTATTACTGTGATTTTCCTCTCTGAGCTGATTGGGGATGTATTACTGTGACTTTCCTCCCTGAGCTGAGTGGGGATGTATTACTGTGACTTTCCTCCCTGAACTGAGTGGTTATGTATTACTGTGACTTTCCTCCCTGAACTGAGTGGGGATGTATTAATGTGACATTCCTCCCTGAACTGAGTGGGGACGTATTACTGTGACCTTTCTCTCTGAGCTGAGTGGGGATGTATTAATGTGACTATCCTCCCTGAACTGAGTGGGGACGTATTACTGTGACTTTCCTCCCTGAACTGAGTGGGGGTGCATTACTGTGACTTTCCTCCCTGAACTGAGTGGGGACGGGACGTATTACTGTGACTTTCCTCACTGAACTGAGTGGGGATGTATTACTGTGACTTTCCTCCCTGAACTGAGTGGGGATGTATTACTGTGACTTTCCTCCGTGAACTGAGTGGGGATGTATTACTGTGACCTTCCTCCCTGAACTGAGTGGGGACGTATTACTGTGACTTTCCTCCCTGAACTGAGTGGGGACTTATTACTGTGACTTTCCTCCCTGAACTGAGTGGGGACGTATTACTGTGACCTTTCTCTCTGAGCTGAGTGGGAATGTATTACTGTGACTTTCCTCCCTGAACTGAGTGGGGATGTATTACTGTAACTTTCCTCCCTGAACTGAGTGGGGATGTATTACTGTGACTTTCCTCTCTGAGATGAGTGGGGATGTATTACTGTGACTTTCCTCCCTGAACTGAGTCGGGATGTATTACTGTGACTTTCCTCCCTGAACTGAGTCGGGATGTATTAATGTGACATTCCTCTCTGAACTGAGTGGGGATGTATTACTGTGACTTTCCTCCCTGAACTGAGTGGGGATGTATTAATGTGACATTCCTCCCTGAACTGAGTGGGGATGTATTACTGTGACTTTCCTCCCTGAACTGAGTGGGGACATATTACTGTGACTTTCCTCCCTGAACTGAGTGGGGATGTATTACTGTGATTTTCCTCTCTGAGCTGATTGGGGATGTATTACTGTGACTTTCCTCCCTGAGCTGAGTGGGGATGTATTACTGTGACTTTCCTCCCTGAACTGAGTGGTTATGTATTACTGTGACTTTCCTCCCTGAACTGAGTGGGGATGTATTAATGTGACATTCCTCCCTGAACTGAGTGGGGACGTATTACTGTGACTTTCCTCCCTGAACTGAGTGGGGATGTATTACAGTGACTTTCCTCCCTGAACTGAGTGGGGATGTATTACTGTGACCTTCCTCCCTGAACTGAGTGTGTACGTATTACTGTGACTTTCCTCGATGAACTGAGTGGCGACGTATTACTGTGACTTTCCTCCCTGAACTGAGTGGGGACGGGACGTATTACTGTGACTTTCCTCACTGAACTGAGTGGGGATGTATTACTGTGACTTTCCTCCCTGAACTGAGTGGGGATGTATTACTGTGACTTTCCTCCGTGAACTGAGTGGGGATGTATTACTGTGACCTTCCTCCTTGAACTGAGTGGGGACGTATTACTGTGACTTTCCTCCCTGAACTGAGTGGGGACTTATTACTGTGACTTTCCTCCCTGAACTGAGTGGGGACGTATTACTGTGACATTTCTCTCTGAGCTGAGGGGAATGTATTACTGTGACTTTCCTCCCTGAACTGAGTGGGGATGTATTACTGTGACTTTCCTCCCTGAACTGAGTCGGGATGTATTAATGTGACATTCCTCTCTGAACTGAGTGGGGATGTATTACTGTGACTTTCCTCCCTGAACTGAGTGGGGAGTATTACTGGACCTTTCTCTCTGAGCTGAGTGGGGATGTATTACTGTGACTTTCCTCTCTGAACTGAGTGGGGATGTATTACAGTGACTTTCCTCCCTGAACTGAGTGGGGATGTATTACTGTGACCTTCCTCCCTGAACTGAGTGTGGACGTATTACTGTGACTTTCCTCCATGAACTGAGTGGCGACGTATTACTGTGACTTTCCTCCCTGAACTGAGTGGGGACATATTACTGTGACTTTCCTCCCTGAACTGAGTGGGGATGTATTACTGTGATTTTCCTCTCTGAGCTGATTGGGGATGTATTACTGTGACTTTCCTCCCTGAGCTGAGTGGGGATGTATTACTGTGACTTTCCTCCCTGAACTGAGTGGTTATGTATTACTGTGACTTTCCTCCCTGAACTGAGTGGGGATGTATTAATGTGACATTCCTCCCTGAACTGAGTGGGGACGTATTACTGTGACTTTCCTCCCTGAACTGAGTGGGGATGCATTACTGTGACTTTCCTCCCTGAACTGAGTGGGGATGTATTACTGTGACTTTCCTCCGTGAACTGAGTGGGGATGTATTACTGTGACCTTCCTCCTGAACTGAGTGGGGACGTATTACTGTGACTTTCCTCCCTGAACTGAGTGGGGACTTATTACTGTGACTTTCCTCCCTGAACTGAGTGGGGACGTATTACTGTGACATTTCTCTCTGAGCTGAGTGGGAATGTATTACTGTGACTTTCCTCCCTGAACTGAGTGGGGATGTATTACTGTGACTTTCCTCCCTGAACTGAGTGGGGTATTAATGTGACATTCCTCTCTGAACTGAGTGGGGACTTTGACTTTCCTCCCTGAACTGAGTGGGGACGTATTACTGTGACCTTTCCTCTGAGCTGAGTGGGGATGTATTACTGTGACTTTCCTCTCTGAACTGAGTGGGGATGTATTACAGTGACTTTCCTCCCTGAACTGAGTGGGGATGTATTACTGTGACCTTCCTCCCTGAACTGAGTGGGACGTATTACTGTGACTTTCCTCCATGAACTGAGTGGCGACGTATTACTGTGACTTTCCTCCCTGAACTGAGTGGGGACATATTACTGTGACTTTCCTCCCTGAACTGAGTGGGGATGTATTAATGTGACATTCCTCCCTGAACTGAGTGGGGACGTATTACTGTGACTTTCCTCCCTGAACTGAGTGGGGATGTATTACAGTGACTTTCCTCCCTGAACTGAGTGGGGATGTATTACTGTGACCTTCCTCCCTGAACTGAGTGTGGGACGTATTACTGTGACTTTCCTCGATGAACTGAGTGGCGACGTATTACTGTGACTTTCCTCCCTGAACTGAGTGGGGACGGGACGTATTACTGTGACTTTCCTCACTGAACTGAGTGGGGATGTATTACTGTGACTTTCCTCCCTGAACTGAGTGGGGATGTATTACTGTGACTTTCCTCCGTGAACTGAGTGGGGATGTATTACTGTGACCTTCCTCCTTGAACTGAGTGGGGACGTATTACTGTGACTTTCCTCCCTGAACTGAGTGGGGACTTATTACTGTGACTTTCCTCCCTGAACTGAGTGGGGACGTATTACTGTGACATTTCTCTCTGAGCTGAGTGGGAATGTATTACTGTGACTTTCCTCCCTGAACTGAGTGGGGATGTATTACTGTGACTTTCCTCCCTGAACTGAGTCTGGATGTATTAATGTGACATTCCTCTCTGAACTGAGTGGGGATGTATTACTGTGACTTTCCTCCCTGAACTGAGTGGGGACGTATTACTGTGACCTTTCTCTCTGAGCTGAGTGGGGATGTATTACTGTGACTTTCCTCTCTGAACTGAGTGGGGATGTATTACAGTGACTTTCCTCCCTGAACTGAGTGGGGATGTATTACTGTGACCTTCCTCCCTGAACTGAGTGACGTATTACTGTGACTTTCCTCCATGAACTGAGTGGCGACGTATTACTGTGATTTTCCTCCCTGAACTGAGTGGGGACGGGACGTATTACTGTGACTTCCCTCACTGAACTGAGTGGGGATGTATTACTGTGACTTTCCTCCCTGAACTGAGTGGGGATGTATTACTGTGACTTTCCTCCGTGAACTGAGTGGGGATGTATTAATGTGACATTCCTCTCTGAACTGAGTGGGGATGTATTACTGTGACTTTCCTCCCTGAACTGAGTGGGGATGTATTAATGTGACATTCCTCCCTGAACTGAGTGGGGATGTATTACTGTGACTTTCCTCCCTGAACTGAGTGGGGACATATTACTGTGACTTTCCTCCCTGATCTGAGTGGGGATGTATTACTGTGACCTTCCTCCCTGAACTGAGTGGGGACGTATTACTGTGACCTTTCTCCCTGAGCTGAGTGGGGATGTATTACTGTGACTTTCCTCCCTGAACTGAGTGGGGACGTATTACTGTGACCTTTCTCTCTGAGCTGAGTGGGGATGTATTACTGTGACTTTCCGCTCTGAACTGAGTGGGGATGTATTACTGTGACTTTCCTCCCTGAACTGAGTGGGGACGTATTACTGTGACTTTCCTCCCTGAGCTGAGTGGGGATGTATTACTGTGACTTTCCTCCCTGAGCTGAGTGGGGATGTATAACTGTGACTTTCCTCCCTGAGCTGAGTGGGAATGTATTACTGTGACTTTCCTCCCTGAACTGAGTGGGGATGTGTTACTGTAACTTTCCTCCCTGAACTGAGTGGGGATGTATTACTGTGACTTTCCTCTCTGAGCTGAGTGGGGATGTATTACTGTGACTTTCCTCCCTGAACTGAGTTGGGATGTATTACTGTGACTTTCCTACCTGAACTGAGTGGGGATGTATTAATGTGACATTCCTCTCTGAACTGAGTGGGGATGTATTACTGTGACTTTCCTCCCTGAACTGAGTGGGGACATATTACTGTGACTTTCCTCCCTGAACTGAGTGGGGATGTATTACTGTAACTTTCCTCCCTCAACTGAGTGGGGATGTATTACTGTGATTTTCCTCTCTGAGCTGATTGGGGATGTATTACTGTGACTTTCCTCCCTGAGCTGAGTGGGGATGTATTACTGTGACTTTCCTCCCTGAACTGAGTGGTTATGTATTACTGTGACTTTCCTCCCTGAACTGAGTGGGGATGTATTAATGTGACATTCCTCCCTGAACTGAGTGGGGACGTATTACTGTGACCTTTCTCTCTGAGCTGAGTGGGGATGTATTAATGTGACTATCCTCCCTGAACTGAGTGGGGACGTATTACTGTGACTTTCCTCCCTGAACTGAGTGGGGGTGCATTACTGTGACTTTCCTCCCTGAACTGAGTGGGGACGGGACGTATTACTGTGACTTTCCTCACTGAACTGAGTGGGGATGTATTACTGTGACTTTCCTCCGTGAACTGAGTGGGGATGTATTACTGTGACCTTCCTCCCTGAACTGAGTGGGGACGTATTACTTTCCTCCCTGAACTGAGTGGGGACTTATTACTTGACTTTCCTCCCTGAACTGAGTGGGGACGTATTACTGTGACCTTTCTCTCTGAGCTGAGTGGGAATGTATTACTGTGACTTTCCTCCCTGAACTGAGTGGGGATGTATTACTGTAACTTTCCTCCCTGAACTGAGTGGGGATGTATTACTGTGACTTTCCTCTCTGAGATGAGTGGGGATGTATTACTGTGACTTTCCTCCCTGAACTGAGTCGGGATGTATTACTGTGACTTTCCTCCCTGAACTGAGTCGGGATGTATTAATGTGACATTCCTCTCTGAACTGAGTGGGGATGTATTACTGTGACTTTCCTCCCTGAACTGAGTGGGGATGTATTAATGTGACATTCCTCCCTGAACTGAGTGGGGATGTATTACTGTGACTTTCCTCCCTGAACTGAGTGGGGACATATTACTGTGACTTTCCTCCCTGAACTGAGTGGGGATGTATTACTGTGATTTTCCTCTCTGAGCTGATTGGGGATGTATTACTGTGACTTTCCTCCCTGAGCTGAGTGGGGATGTATTACTGTGACTTTCCTCCCTGAACTGAGTGGTTATGTATTACTGTGACTTTCCTCCCTGAACTGAGTGGGGATGTATTAATGTGACATTCCTCCCTGAACTGAGTGGGGACGTATTACTGTGACTTTCCTCCCTGAACTGAGTGGGGATGTATTACAGTGACTTTCCTCCCTGAACTGAGTGGGGATGTATTACTGTGACCTTCCTCCCTGAACTGAGTGTGTACGTATTACTGTGACTTTCCTCGATGAACTGAGTGGCGACGTATTACTGTGACTTTCCTCCCTGAACTGAGTGGGGACGGGACGTATTACTGTGACTTTCCTCACTGAACTGAGTGGGGATGTATTACTGTGACTTTCCTCCCTGAACTGAGTGGGGATGTATTACTGTGACTTTCCTCCGTGAACTGAGTGGGGATGTATTACTGTGACCTTCCTCCTTGAACTGAGTGGGGACGTATTACTGTGACTTTCCTCCCTGAACTGAGTGGGGACTTATTACTGTGACTTTCCTCCCTGAACTGAGTGGGGACGTATTACTGTGACATTTCTCTCTGAGCTGAGTGGGAATGTATTACTGTGACTTTCCTCCCTGAACTGAGTGGGGATGTATTACTGTGACTTTCCTCCCTGAACTGAGTCGGGATGTATTAATGTGACATTCCTCTCTAACTGAGTGGGGATGTATTACTGTGACTTTCCTCCCTGAACTGAGTGGGGATGTATTAATGTGACATTCCTCCCTGAACTGAGTGGGGATGTATTACTGTGACTTTCCTCCCTGAACTGAGTGGGGACATATTACTGTGACTTTCCTCCCTGAACTGAGTGGGGATGTATTACAGTGACTTTCCTCCCTGAACTGAGTGGGGATGTATTACTGTGACCTTCCTCCCTGAACTGAGTGTGGACGTATTACTGTGACTTTCCTCCATGAACTGAGTGGCGACGTATTACTGTGACTTTCCTCCCTGAACTGAGTGGGGACGTGTGACCTTACTCTCTGAGCTGACTTTCCTCCCTGAACTGAGTGGGGACGTATTACTGTGACTTTCCTCCCTGAACTGAGTGGGGATGCATTACTGTGACTTTCCTCCCTGAACTGAGTGGGGACGGGACGTATTACTGTGACTTTCCTCACTGAACTGAGTGGGGATGTATTACTGTGACTTTCCTCCCTGAACTGAGTGGGGATGTATTACTGTGACTTTCCTCCGTGAACTGAGTGGGGATGTATTACTGTGACCTTCCTCCCTGAACTGAGTGGGGACGTATTACTGTGACTTTCCTCCCTGAACTGAGTGGGGACTTATTACTGTGACTTTCCTCCCTGAACTGAGTGGGGACGTATTACTGTGACCTTTCTCTCTGAGCTGAGTGGGGATGTATTACTGTGACTTTCCTCTCTGAACTGAGTGGGGATGTATTACAGTGACTTTCCTCCCTGAACTGAGTGGGGATGTATTACTGTGACCTTCCTCCCTGAACTGAGTGTGGACGTATTACTGTGACTTTCCTCCATGAACTGAGTGGCGACGTATTACTGTGATTTTCCTCCCTGAACTGAGTGGGGACGGGACGTATTACTGTGACTTCCCTCACTGAACTGAGTGGGGATGTATTACTGTGACTTTCCTCCCTGAACTGAGTGGGGATGTATTACTGTGACTTTCCTCCGTGAACTGAGTGGGGATGTATTAATGTGACATTCCTCTCTGAACTGAGTGGGGATGTATTACTGTGACTTTCCTCCCTGAACTGAGTGGGGATGTATTAATGTGACATTCCTCCCTGAACTGAGTGGGGATGTATTACTGTGACTTTCCTCCCTGAACTGAGTGGGGACATATTACTGTGACTTTCCTCCCTGAACTGAGTGGGGATGTATTACAGTGACTTTCCTCCCTGATCTGAGTGGGGATGTATTACTGTGACCTTCCTCCCTGAACTGAGTGTGGACGTATTACTGTGACCTTTCTCTCTGAGCTGAGTGGGGATGTATTAATGTGACTTTCCTCCCTGAACTGAGTGGGGACGTATTACTGTGACTTTCCTCCCTGAACTGAGTGGGGATGCATTGCTGTGACTTTCCTCCCTGAACTGAGTGGGGACGGGACGTATTACTGTGACTTTCCTCACTGAACTGAGTGGGGATGTATTACTGTGACTTTCCTCCGTGAACTGAGTGGGGATGTATTACTGTGACCTTCCTCCCTGAACTGAGTGGGGACGTATTACTGTGACTTTCCTCCCTGAACTGAGTGGGGACTTATTACTGTGACTTTCCTCCCTGAACTGAGTGGGGACGTATTACTGTGACCTTTCTCTCTGAGCTGAGTGGGGATGTATTACTGTGACTTTCCTCTCTGAACTGAGTGGGGATGTATTACTGTGACTTTCCTCCCTGAACTCAGTGGGGACAGGACGTATTACTGTGACTTTCCTCAGTGAACTGAGTGGGAATGTATTAATGTGACTTTCCTCCCTGAACTGAGTGGGGATGTGACTTTCCTCCCTGAACTGAGTGGGGACGGGACGTATTACTGTGACTTCCCTCACTGAACTGAGTTGGGATGTATTACTGTGACTTTCCTACCTGAACTGAGTGGGGATGTATTAATGTGACATTCCTCTCTGAACTGAGTGGGGATGTATTACTGTGACTTTCCTCCCTGAACTGAGTGGGGACATATTACTGTGACTTTCCTCCCTGAACTGAGTGGGGATGTATTACTGTAACTTTCCTCCCTCAACTGAGTGGGGATGTATTACTGTGATTTTCCTCTCTGAGCTGATTGGGGATGTATTACTGTGACTTTCCTCCCTGAGCTGAGTGGGGATGTATTACTGTGACTTTCCTCCCTGAACTGAGTGGTTATGTATTACTGTGACTTTCCTCCCTGAACTGAGTGGGGATGTATTAATGTGACATTCCTCCCTGAACTGAGTGGGGACGTATTACTGTGACCTTTCTCTCTGAGCTGAGTGGGGATGTATTAATGTGACTATCCTCCCTGAACTGAGTGGGGACGTATTACTGTGACTTTCCTCCCTGAACTGAGTGGGGGTGCATTACTGTGACTTTCCTCCCTGAACTGAGTGGGGACGGGACGTATTACTGTGACTTTCCTCACTGAACTGAGTGGGGATGTATTACTGTGACTTTCCTCCCTGAACTGAGTGGGGATGTATTACTGTGACTTTCCTCCGTGAACTGAGTGGGGATGTATTACTGTGACCTTCCTCCCTGAACTGAGTGGGGACGTATTACTGTGACTTTCCTCCCTGAACTGAGTGGGGACTTATTACTGTGACTTTCCTCCCTGAACTGAGTGGGGACGTATTACTGTGACCTTTCTCTCTGAGCTGAGTGGGAATGTATTACTGTGACTTTCCTCCCTGAACTGAGTGGGGATGTATTACTGTAACTTTCCTCCCTGAACTGAGTGGGGATGTATTACTGTGACTTTCCTCTCTGAGATGAGTCGGGATGTATTAATGTGACATTCCTCTCTGAACTGAGTGGGGATGTATTACTGTGACTTTCCTCCCTGAACTGAGTGGGGATGTATTAATATGACATTCCTCCCTGAACTGAGTGGGGATGTATTACTGTGACTTTCCTCCCTGAACTGAGTGGGGACATATTACTGTGACTTTCCTCCCTGAACTGAGAGGGGATGTATTACTGTGACCTTCCTCCCTGAACTGAGTGTGTACGTATTACTCTTTCCTCCATGAACTGAGTGGCGATGTATTACTGTGACTTTCCTCCCTGAACTGAGTGGGGACGGGACGTATTACTGTGACTTTCCTCACTGAACTGAGTGGGGATGTATTACTGTGACTTTCCTCCCTGAACTGAGTGGGGATGTATTACTGTGACTTTCCTCCGTGAACTGAGTGGGGATGTATTACTGTGACCTTCCTCCTTGAACTGAGTGGGGACGTATTACTGTGACTTTCCTCCCTGAACTGAGTGGGGACTTATTACTGTGACTTTCCTCCCTGAACTGAGTGGGGACGTATTACTGTGACATTTCTCTCTGAGCTGAGTGGGAATGTATTACTGTGACTTTCCTCCCTGAACTGAGTGGGGATGTATTACTGTAACTTTCCTCCCTGAACTGAGTGGGGATGTATTACTGTGACTTTCCTCTCTGAGCTGAGTGGGGATGTATTACTGTGACTTTCCTCCCTGAACTGAGTCGGGATGTATTACTGTGACTTTCCTCCCTGAACTGAGTCGGGATGTATTAATGTGACATTCCTCTCTGAACTGAGTGGGGATGTATTACTGTGACTTTCCTCCCTGAACTGAGTGGGGATGTATTAATGTGACATTCCTCCCTGAACTGAGTGGGGATGTATTACTGTGACTTTCCTCCCTGAACTGAGTGGGGACATATTACTGTGACTTTCCTCCCTGAACTGAGTGGGGATGTATTACAGTGACTTTCCTCCCTGAACTGAGTGGGGATGTATTACTGTGACCTTCCTCCCTGAACTGAGTGTGGACGTATTACTGTGACTTTCCTCCATGAACTGAGTGGCGACGTATTACTGTGACTTTCCTCCCTGAACTGAGTGGGGACGTATTACTGTGACCTTTCTCTCTGAGCTGAGTGGGGATGTATTAATGTGACTTTCCTCCCTGAACTGAGTGGGGACGTATTACTGTGACTTTCCTCCCTGAACTGAGTGGGGATGTATTACTGTGACCTTCCTCCCTGAACTGAGTGTGGACGTATTACTGTGACTTTCCTCCATGAACTGAGTGGCGACGTATTACTGTGATTTTCCTCCCTGAACTGAGTGGGGACGGGACGTATTACTGTGACTTCCCTCACTGAACTGAGTGGGGATGTATTACTGTGACTTTCCTCCCTGAACTGAGTGGGGATGTATTACTGTGACTTTCCTCCGTGAACTGAGTGGGGATGTATTAATGTGACATTCCTCTCTGAACTGAGTGGGGATGTATTACTGTGACTTTCCTCCCTGAACTGAGTGGGGATGTATTAATGTGACATTCCTCCCTGAACTGAGTGGGGATGTATTACTGTGACTTTCCTCCCTGAACTGAGTGGGGACATATTACTGTGACTTTCCTCCCTGAACTGAGTGGGGATGTATTACAGTGACTTTCCTCCCTGAACTGAGTGGGGATGTATTACTGTGACCTTCCTCTCTGAACTGAGTGTGGACGTATTACTGTGACCTTTCTCTCTGAGCTGAGTGGGGACGTATTACTGTGACTTTCCTCCCTGAACTGAGTGGGGATGCATTACTGTGACTTTCCTCCCTGAACTGAGTGGGGACGGGACGTATTACTGTGACTTTCCTCACTGAACTGAGTGGGGATGTATTACTGTGACTTTCCTCCCTGAACTGAGTGGGGATGTATTACTGTGACTTTCCTCCGTGAACTGAGTGGGGATGTATTACTGTGACCTTCCTCCCTGAACTGAGTGGGGACGTATTACTGTGACTTTCCTCCCTGAACTGAGTGGGGACTTATTACTGTGACTTTCCTCCCTGAACTGAGTGGGGACGTATTACTGTGACCTTTCTCTCTGAGCTGAGTGGGGATGTATTACTGTGACTTTCCTCTCTGAACTGAGTGGGGATGTATTACAGTGACTTTCCTCCCTGAAATGAGTGGGGATGTATTACTGTGACCTTCCTCCCTGAACTAAGTGTGGACGTATTACTGTGACTTTCCTCCATGAACTGAGTGGCGACGTATTACTGTGACTTTCCTCCCTGAGCTGAGTGGGGATGTATTACTGTGACTTTCCTCCCTGAACTGAGTGGTTATGTATTACTGTGACTTTCCTCCCTGAACTGAGTGGGGATGTATTAATGTGACATTCCTCCCTGAACTGAGTGGGGACGTATTACTGTGACCTTTCTCTCTGAGCTGAGTGGGGATGTATTAATGTGACTATCCTCCCTGAACTGAGTGGGGACGTATTACTGTGACTTTCCTCCCTGAACTGAGTGGGGTGCATTACTGTGACTTTCCTCCCTGAACTGAGTGGGGACGGGACGTATTACTGTGACTTTCCTCACTGAACTGAGTGGGGATGTATTACTGTGACTTTCCTCCCTGAACTGAGTGGGGATGTATTACTGTGACTTTCCTCCGTGAACTGAGTGGGGATGTATTACTGTGACCTTCCTCCCTGAACTGAGTGGGGACGTATTACTGTGACTTTCCTCCCTGAACTGAGTGGGGACGTATTACTGTGACCTTTCTCTCTGAGCTGAGTGGGAATGTATTACTGTGACTTTCCTCCCTGAACTGAGTGGGGATGTATTACTGTAACTTTCCTCCCTGAACTGAGTGGGGATGTATTACTGTGACTTTCCTCTCTGAGATGAGTCGGGATGTATTAATGTGACATTCCTCTCTGAACTGAGTGGGGATGTATTACTGTGACTTTCCTCCCTGAACTGAGTGGGGATGTATTAATATGACATTCCTCCCTGAACTGAGTGGGGATGTATTACTGTGACTTTCCTCCCTGAACTGAGTGGGGACATATTACTGTGACTTTCCTCCCTGAACTGAGAGGGGATGTATTACTGTGACCTTCCTCCCTGAACTGAGTGTGTACGTATTACTGTGACTTTCCTCCATGAACTGAGTGGCGACGTATTACTGTGACTTTCCTCCCTGAACTGAGTGGGGACGGGACGTATTACTGTGACTTTCCTCACTGAACTGAGTGGGGATGTATTACTGTGACTTTCCTCCCTGAACTGAGTGGGGATGTATTACTGTGACTTTCCTCCGTGAACTGAGTGGGGATGTATTACTGTGACCTTCCTCCTTGAACTGAGTGGGGACGTATTACTGTGACTTTCCTCCCTGAACTGAGTGGGGACTTATTACTGTGACTTTCCTCCCTGAACTGAGTGGGGACGTATTACTGTGACATTTCTCTCTGAGCTGAGTGGGAATGTATTACTGTGACTTTCCTCCCTGAACTGAGTGGGGATGTATTACTGTAACTTTCCTCCCTGAACTGAGTGGGGATGTATTACTGTGACTTTCCTCTCTGAGCTGAGTGGGGATGTATTACTGTGACTTTCCTCCCTGAACTGAGTCGGGATGTATTACTGTGACTTTCCTCCCTGAACTGAGTCGGGATGTATTAATGTGACATTCCTCTCTGAACTGAGTGGGGATGTATTACTGTGACTTTCCTCCCTGAACTGAGTGGGGATGTATTAATGTGACATTCCTCCCTGAACTGAGTGGGGATGTATTACTGTGACTTTCCTCCCTGAACTGAGTGGGGACATATTACTGTGACTTTCCTCCCTGAACTGAGTGGGGATGTATTACAGTGACTTTCCTCCCTGAACTGAGTGGGGATGTATTACTGTGACCTTCCTCCCTGAACTGAGTGTGGACGTATTACTGTGACTTTCCTCCATGAACTGAGTGGCGACGTATTACTGTGACTTTCCTCCCTGAACTGAGTGGGGACGTATTACTGTGACCTTTCTCTCTGAGCTGAGTGGGGATGTATTAATGTGACTTTCCTCCCTGAACTGAGTGGGGACGTATTACTGTGACTTTCCTCCCTGAACTGAGTGGGGATGTATTACTGTGACCTTCCTCCCTGAACTGAGTGTGGACGTATTACTGTGACTTTCCTCCATGAACTGAGTGGCGACGTATTACTGTGATTTTCCTCCCTGAACTGAGTGGGGACGGGACGTATTACTGTGACTTCCCTCACTGAACTGAGTGGGGATGTATTACTGTGACTTTCCTCCCTGAACTGAGTGGGGATGTATTACTGTGACTTTCCTCCGTGAACTGAGTGGGGATGTATTAATGTGACATTCCTCTCTGAACTGAGTGGGGATGTATTACTGTGACTTTCCTCCCTGAACTGAGTGGGGATGTATTAATGTGACATTCCTCCCTGAACTGAGTGGGGATGTATTACTGTGACTTTCCTCCCTGAACTGAGTGGGGACATATTACTGTGACTTTCCTCCCTGAACTGAGTGGGGATGTATTACAGTGACTTTCCTCCCTGAACTGAGTGGGGATGTATTACTGTGACCTTCCTCTCTGAACTGAGTGTGGACGTATTACTGTGACCTTTCTCTCTGAGCTGAGTGGGGACGTATTACTGTGACTTTCCTCCCTGAACTGAGTGGGGATGCATTACTGTGACTTTCCTCCCTGAACTGAGTGGGGACGGGACGTATTACTGTGACTTTCCTCACTGAACTGAGTGGGGATGTATTACTGTGACTTTCCTCCCTGAACTGAGTGGGGATGTATTACTGTGACTTTCCTCCGTGAACTGAGTGGGGATGTATTACTGTGACCTTCCTCCCTGAACTGAGTGGGGACGTATTACTGTGACTTTCCTCCCTGAACTGAGTGGGGACTTATTACTGTGACTTTCCTCCCTGAACTGAGTGGGGACGTATTACTGTGACCTTTCTCTCTGAGCTGAGTGGGGATGTATTACTGTGACTTTCCTCTCTGAACTGAGTGGGGATGTATTACAGTGACTTTCCTCCCTGAACTGAGTGGGGATGTATTACTGTGACCTTCCTCCCTGAACTAAGTGTGGACGTATTACTGTGACTTTCCTCCATGAACTGAGTGGCGACGTATTACTGTGACTTTCCTCCCTGAACTGAGTGGGGACGGGACGTATTACTGTGACTTCCCTCACTGAACTGAGTGGGGATGTATTACTGTGACCTTCCTCCTTGAACTGAGTGGGGACGTATTACTGTGACTTTCCTCCCTGAACTGAGTGGGGACTTATTACTGTGACTTTCCTCCCTGAACTGAGTGGGGACGTATTACTGTGACATTTTTCTCTGAGCTGAGTGGGAATGTATTACTGTGACTTTCCTCCCTGAACTGAGTGGGGATGTATTACTGTAACTTTCCTCCCTGAACTGAGTGGGGATGTATTACTGTGACATTCCTCTCTGAGCTGAGTGGGGATGTATTACTGTGACTTTCCTCCCTGAACTGAGTCGGGATGTATTACTGTGACTTTCCTCCCTGAACTGAGTCGGGATGTATTAATGTGACATTCCTCTCTGAACTGAGTGGGGATGTATTACTGTGACTTTCCTCCCTGAACTGAGTGGGGATGTATTAATGTGACATTCCTCCCTGAACTGAGTGGGGATGTATTACTGTGACTTTCCTCCCTGAACTGAGTGAGGACATATTACTGTGACTTTCCTCCCTGAACTGAGTGGGGATGTATTACAGTGACTTTCCTCCCTGAACTGAGTGGGGATGTATTACTGTGACCTTCCTCCCTGAACTGAGTGTGGACGTATTACTGTGACTTTCCTCCATGAACTGAGTGGCGACGTATTACTGTGACTTTCCTCCCTGAACTGAGTGGGGACGTATTACTGTGACCTTTCTCTCTGAGCTGAGTGGGGATGTATTAATGTGACTTTCCTCCCTGAACTGAGTGGGGACGTATTACTGTGACTTTCCTCCCTGAACTGAGTGGGGATGCATTACTGTGACTTTCCTCCCTGAACTGAGTGGGGACGGGACGTATTACTGTGACTTTCCTCCGTGAACTGAGTGGGGACGTATTACTGTGACTTTCCTCCCTGAACTGAGTGGGGACGGGACGTATTACTGTGACCTTCCTCCCTGAACTGAGTGGGGACGTATTACTGTGACTTTCCTCCCTGAACTGAGTGGGGACGTATTACTGTGACCTTTCTCTCTGAGCTGAGTGGGAATGTATTACTGTGACTTTCCTCCCTGAACTGAGTGGGGATGTATTACTGTAACTTTCCTCCCTGAACTGAGTGGGGATGTATTACTGTGACTTTCCTCTCTGAGCTGAGTGGGGATGTATTACTGTGACTTTCCTCCCTGAACTGAGTTGGGATGTATTACTGTGACTTTCCTCCCTGAACTGAGTCGGGATGTATTAATGTGACATTCCTCTCTGAACTGAGTGGGGATGTATTACTGTGACTTTCCTCCCTGAACTGAGTGGGGATGTATTAATGTGACATTCCTCCCTGAACTGAGTGGGGATGTATTACTGTGACTTTCCTCCCTGAACTGAGTGGGGACATATTAATGTGACTTTCCTCCCTGAACTGAGTGGGGATGTATTACTGTGATTTTCCTCTCTGAGCTGATTGGGGATGTATTACTGTGACTTTCCTCCCTGAGCTGATTGGGGATGTATTACTGTGACTTTCCTCCCTGAACTGAGTGGTTATGTATTACTGTGACTTTCCTCCCTGAACTGAGTGGGGATGTATTAATGTGACATTCCTCCCTGAACTGAGTGGGGACGTATTACTGTGACTTTCCTCCCTGAACTGAGTGGGGATGTATTACAGTGACTTTCCTCCCTGAACTGAGTGGGGATGTATTACTGTGACCTTGCTCCCTGAACTGAGTGTGGACGTATTACTGTGACTTTCCTCCATGAACTGAGTGGCGACGTATTACTGTGACTTTCCTCCCTGAACTGAGTGGGGACGTATTACTGTGACCTTTCTCTCTGAGCTGAGTGGGGATGTATTAATGTGACTTTCCTCCCTGAACTGAGTGGGGACGTATTACTGTGACTTTCCTCCCTGAACTGAGTGGGGATGCATTACTGTGACTTTCCTCCCTGAACTGAGTGGGGACGGGACGTATTACTGTGACTTTCCTCACTGAACTGAGTGGGGACGTATTACTGTGACCTTTCTCTCTGAGCTGAGTGGGGATGTATTACTGTGACTTTCCTCTCTGAACTGAGTGGGGATGTATTACTGTGACTTTCCTCCCTGAACTGAGTGGGGACTTATTACTGTGACTTTCCTCCCTGAACTGAGTGGGGACGTATTACTGTGACATTTTTCTCTGAGCTGAGTGGGAATGTATTACTGTGACTTTCCTCCCTGAACTGAGTGGGGATGTATTACTGTAACTTTCCTCCCTGAACTGAGTGGGGATGTATTACTGTGACATTCCTCTCTGAGCTGAGTGGGGATGTATTACTGTGACTTTCCTCCCTGAACTGAGTCGGGATGTATTACTGTGACTTTCCTCCCTGAACTGAGTCGGGATGTATTAATGTGACATTCCTCTCTGAACTGAGTGGGGATGTATTACTGTGACTTTCCTCCCTGAACTGAGTGGGGATGTATTAATGTGACATTCCTCCCTGAACTGAGTGGGGATGTATTACTGTGACTTTCCTCCCTGAACTGAGTGAGGACATATTACTGTGACTTTCCTCCCTGAACTGAGTGGGGATGTATTACAGTGACTTTCCTCCCTGAACTGAGTGGGGATGTATTACTGTGACCTTCCTCCCTGAACTGAGTGTGGACGTATTACTGTGACTTTCCTCCATGAACTGAGTGGCGACGTATTACTGTGACTTTCCTCCCTGAACTGAGTGGGGACGTATTACTGTGACCTTTCTCTCTGAGCTGAGTGGGGATGTATTAATGTGACTTTCCTCCCTGAACTGAGTGGGGACGTATTACTGTGACTTTCCTCCCTGAACTGAGTGGGGATGCATTACTGTGACTTTCCTCCCTGAACTGAGTGGGGACGGGACGTATTACTGTGACTTTCCTCCGTGAACTGAGTGGGGACGTATTACTGTGACTTTCCTCCCTGAACTGAGTGGGGACGGGACGTATTACTGTGACCTTCCTCCCTGAACTGAGTGGGGACGTATTACTGTGACTTTCCTCCCTGAACTGAGTGGGGACGTATTACTGTGACCTTTCTCTCTGAGCTGAGTGGGAATGTATTACTGTGACTTTCCTCCCTGAACTGAGTGGGGATGTATTACTGTAACTTTCCTCCCTGAACTGAGTGGGGATGTATTACTGTGACTTTCCTCTCTGAGCTGAGTGGGGATGTATTACTGTGACTTTCCTCCCTGAACTGAGTTGGGATGTATTACTGTGACTTTCCTCCCTGAACTGAGTCGGGATGTATTAATGTGACATTCCTCTCTGAACTGAGTGGGGATGTATTACTGTGACTTTCCTCCCTGAACTGAGTGGGGATGTATTAATGTGACATTCCTCCCTGAACTGAGTGGGGATGTATTACTGTGACTTTCCTCCCTGAACTGAGTGGGGACATATTAATGTGACTTTCCTCCCTGAACTGAGTGGGGATGTATTACTGTGATTTTCCTCTCTGAGCTGATTGGGGATGTATTACTGTGACTTTCCTCCCTGAGCTGATTGGGGATGTATTACTGTGACTTTCCTCCCTGAACTGAGTGGTTATGTATTACTGTGACTTTCCTCCCTGAACTGAGTGGGGATGTATTAATGTGACATTCCTCCCTGAACTGAGTGGGTACGTATTACTGTGACTTTCCTCCCTGAACTGAGTGGGGATGTATTACAGTGACTTTCCTCCCTGAACTGAGTGGGGATGTATTACTGTGACCTTGCTCCCTGAACTGAGTGTGGACGTATTACTGTGACTTTCCTCCATGAACTGAGTGGCGACGTATTACTGTGACTTTCCTCCCTGAACTGAGTGGGGACGTATTACTGTGACCTTTCTCTCTGAGCTGAGTGGGGATGTATTAATGTGACTTTCCTCCCTGAACTGAGTGGGGACGTATTACTGTGACTTTCCTCCCTGAACTGAGTGGGGATGCATTACTGTGACTTTCCTCCCTGAACTGAGTGGGGACGGGACGTATTACTGTGACTTTCCTCACTGAACTGAGTGGGGACGTATTACTGTGACCTTTCTCTCTGAGCTGAGTGGGGATGTATTACTGTGACTTTCCTCTCTGAACTGAGTGGGGATGTATTACTGTGACTTTCCTCCCTGAACTGAGTGGGGACGTATTACTGTGACTTTCCTCCCTGAGCTGAGTGGGGATGTATTACTGTGACATTCCTCCCTGAGCTGAGTGGGGATGTATTACTGTGACTTTCCTCCCGGAGCTGAGTGGGAATGTATTACTGTGACTTTCCTCCCTGAACTGAGTGGGGATGTATTACTGTGACTTTCCTCCCTGAACTGAGTGTTTATGTATTACTGTGACTTTCCTCCCTGAACTGAGTGTGGATGTATTAATGTGACATTCCTCCCTGAACTGAGTGGGGACGTATTACTGTGACTTTCCTCCCTGAACTGAGTGGGGATGTATTACTGTGACTTTCCTCCCTGAACTGAGTGTTTATGTATTACTGTGACTTTCCTCCCTGAACTGAGTGTGGATGTATTAATGTGACATTCCTCCCTGAACTGAGTGGGGACGTATTACTGTGACTTTCCTCCCTGAACTGAGTGGGGATGTATTACAGTGACTTTCCTCCCTGAACTGAGTGGGGATGTATTACTGTGACCTTCCTCCCTGAACTGAGTGTGGACGTATTACTGTGACTTTCCTCCATGAACTGAGTGGCGACGTATTACTGTGACTTTCCTCCCTGAACTGAGTGGGGACGTATTACTGTGACCTTTCTCTCTGAGCTGAGTGGGGATGTATTAATGTGACTTTCCTCTCTGAGCTGAGTGGGGATGTATTACTGTGACTTTCCTCTCTGAACTGAGTGGGGATGTATTACTGTGACTTTCCTCTCTGAACTGAGTGGGGACATATTAATGTGACATTCCTCCCTTAACTGCTACTTGCTTTGATTTGTCTCTGTATGAAGTGGCACAAATGAAATGCTCTCTCTCTCAATTATTATTATGACAAACAAATTCAAGGGGCTCATGTTTACATTGCCAAAACAAGTGAAATGGATAAACAAAGGTGAAAAAAACAATAAAAAATGAACAGTAAATATTACACTCACACAAGTTCCAAAAGAATACAGACATTTCAAATGTCGTATTATGTCTATATACAGTGTTGTAACAATGTGCAAATCGTTAAAGTAAAAAGGGGAAAATAAATAAACACACATTTAGGTTGTATTTACAATGGCATTTGCTCTTGACTGGTTGCTTTTTTATTGTGGCAATAGGTCACCAATCTTGCTGCTGTGTTTGCACACTGTGGTATTTCACCGAATAGATATGGGAGTTGATCAAAATTGCATTTGTTTTTAAATTCTTTGTGGGTCTGTGTAATTTGAGGGAAATATGTGTCTCTAATATGGTCACACATTTGGCAGTAGGATAGGAAGTGCAGGTTCTACCTCCTTTTGTGGCCAGTGTGCTCATAGCCTGTCTTCTCTGGAGAGCCAGGTCTGCCTACGGTGACCTTACTCAATAGCAAGGCTATTCTCAGTCTGTACACAGTCAAAGCTTTTCTTAATTTTGGGTCAGTCACAGTGGTCAGGTATTCTGCCACTGTGTCTCTCTGTTTAGGGACAAATCATCCAGAGGCGGCGCTCCTCGTGACCAGGGACTTAAATGCAGGGAAAAACCGTTTTATCAGCATGTTAAATGTGCAACCAGAGGGAAAAAAAACACTAGGCCACCTTATCTCCACACAGAGACGCGTACAAGCTCTCTTCTGCCCTGCATTTGGCAAATCTGACCCTAACTCTATCCTCCTGATTCCTGCTTACAAGCAGATATTCAAGCGGGAAGCACCAGTGACTCCCACAATAAAAAAGTGGTCAGATGAAGCAGATGCTAAGCTACTGGACTTTTTTGTGGGTACAGACTGGAATATGTTCCAGAATTCTTCCGATGGCATTGAGGAGTACACCACATCAGTCACTGACTTTATCAATAAGTGCATCGATGATGTTGTCCCCACAGTGACTGTACGTACATACCCCAAAAAGAAGCCATGGATTACAGGCAACATTCACACTGAGCTAAAGGGTAGAGCTGCAGCTTTCAAGGAGCGGGACTCTGACCTGGAAGCTTATAAGAAATCCCGCTATGCCCGCCAATGAACCATCAAACTGGCAAAGCATCAATAGAGGACAAAGATCAAATCGTACTACACTGGCTCCGACACTTGTCGGATGTGGCAGGATATTACAGACTACAAAGGGAAGCACAGCCACAAGCTGACCAGTTAAATGAGCCCAATAGACAAGCTAAATTACTTCTATGCTCGCTTTGAAGCAAGTAACACTGTAACATGGATGAGAGCATCAGCTGTTCCAGATGACTGTGTGATCACGCTCTCCAAAGCCAATGTGAGTAAGACCATTAATAAACAGGTCAACATTCACAAGGCCGCAGGGCCAGACGGATTACCAGGACGTGTACACTGAGCATGCGCTGACCAACTGGCAGGTGTCTTCACTGACATTTTCAACCTCTCCCTGTCTGAGTCTGTAATACCAACATGTTTCAAGCAGACCACCATAGTCCCTGTGCCCATGAACACTAAGGTAACTTGTCTAAATGACTACCAACAAGTAGCACTCACATCTGTAGCCAGGAAGTGCTTTGAAAGGCTGGTCATGGCTCACATCAACACCATTATCCCAGAAACCCTAAACCCACTGCAATTTGCATACCACTCCAACAGATCCACAGATGATCTCTATTGCACTCCACACTGCCCTTTCACACCTGGACAAAAGGAAGACCTATGTGAGAATGCTGATCATTGACTACAGCTCATTGTTTAGCACTATAGTGCCCGCAAAGCTCATCACTAAGCTAAGGACCTTGGGACTAAACACCTCCCTCTGCGACTGGATCCTGGACTTCCTGATGGGCCGCCCCCAGGTGATAACGGTAGGTAACAACACATCCACGCTGATCCTCAACACAGGGGCCCCTCAGGGGTGCGTGCTCAGTCCCCTCCTGTACTCCCTGTTCACTAATGACTGCACGGCCAAGCATGACTCCAACACCATCATTTAGTTTGCCGATGACACAACAGTGGTAGGCCTGATGACAGACAATGACGAGACAGCCTATAGGGAGGAGGTCAGAGACCTGACTGTGTGGTGCAAGGACACCAACCTCTCCCTCAACGTAATCAAGACAAAGGAGATGATTGTGGACTACAGGAAAAGGAGGACCGAGCATGCCTCCATTCTCATCGACGGGGCTGTAGTGGAGCAGGTTGAGAGCTTCAAGTTCCTTGGAGTCCACATCACCAGCAAACTAACATGTTCCAAGCACACCAAGACAGTCGTGAAGAGGGCACGACAAAACCTATTCCCCATCAGGAGACTGAAAAGATTTGGCATGGGTTCTCAGATCCTCAAATGGTTCTTCAGTTGCACCATCGAGAGCATCCTGACTGTTTGCATTACTCCATGAAATGGCATCTGCTTGGCCTCCGACCGCAAGGCACTACAGAGGGTAGTGCGTAAGGCCCAGTACATCACCAGGGCCAAGTTTCCTGCCATCCAGGACCTCTTTACCAGGCGGTGTCAGAGGAAGTCCCTAAAAATGGTTCGTCTCCACCACCCTAGTCATAGACTGTTCTCTCTGCTACCGCACGGCAAGCGATACCGGAGCGCCAAGTCTTGGTCCAAGAGGCGTCTAAATAGCTTCTACCCCCAAGCCATAAGAGATTCTAATCAATTGTCTACCCCAATTTGCATTTCCCCCCACACTCTTTTATGCTGCTGCTACTCTCTGCTATCTATGCATAGTCACTTTAATAGCTCTACCTACATGTACATATTACCTCAATTACCTCGACTATCCGGTGCCCCCGCACATTGACTCTGTACCGGTACCCCTGTATATAACTTCGCTATGGTTATTTTACTGCTGCGCTTTAATTTAATGATTTCTAGTTATATTTATTATTTATTTTATTATTTCTTCCTTTTATTTCTTCCTTTTTAAGGTATTTTTCTTAGAACTGCATGGTTGGTTAAGGGCATGAAAGCAAGCATTTCAATGTAAGGTCTACAACTATTGTGTTTGGCACATGTGACAAATAACATTCGATTTGAATTGAACAGCATTCTAGTTTGCTCAGTTTTTGTTAATTCTTTCTAATTTGTCAAGTAATTATATTTGTTTTCTCATGATTTGGTTCTCTTTCTGTTTGTGTCTGTCTCTATCTCCCCCTCTCTCTCACCACCATCTATCTCCCCCCATCTCGCTCCCCCATCTCGCTCCCCCATCTCTCTCCCCTTCTCTCTCCCCCTCTCTTCCCCCTCTCCTTCTGGCAGGATGGAACAGCTCAGCTACAAAGGACCTTTATGTATTTGAATGTTTTCTTGCCTTTTTCTGACTTTTCACAGAAACCCAGGCCCCCGCTTTAACAATTATAGGCCAGGCCTAGAGTCTTGTTGAGAAAACATCTCAGGCTCGTCCATCAATGATAACACATTATAACCTTTGACCCGTACTGGTTGTTACAGTGGTTGGAGAATGGCAAGTAGGAAGAAAAGTGGGCTAATTCAGAAAAGGTCTGTTCCATCATCCGCTGTGACCTGATGACACGAACACTGTGAGACGCTGTGAGACCATTGTCGTGGGAAAGCAGAAAAACAAGGCCATGCTACACTCTCATGATGATCCCTACAAACCCTCAAACAAATACACACACTGACTGTAGACACACTTTCCCTGACAGACAAATACACACACTGACCATAGACACACTTTCCCTGACAGACAAATACACACACTGACCATAGACACACTTTCCCTGACAGACAAATACACACACTGACCATAGACACACTTTCCCTGACAGACAAATACACACACTGACTGTAGACACACTTTCCCTGACAGACAAATACACACACTGACCATAGACACACTTTCCCTGACAGACAAATACACACACTGACCATAGACACACTTTCCCTGACAGACAAATACACACACTGACCATAGACACACTTTCCCTGACAGACAAATACACACACTGACCATAGACACACTTTCCCTGACAGACAAATACACACACTGACTGTAGACACACTTTCCCTGACAGACAAATACACACACTGACTGTAGACACACTTTCCCTGACAGACAAATACACACACTGACTGTAGACACACTTTCCCTGACAGACAAATACACACACTGACTGTAGACACACTTTCCCTGACAGACAAATACACACACTGACTGTAGACACACTTTCCCTGACAGACAAATACACACACTGACCATAGACACACTTTCCCTGACAGACAAATACACACACTGACCATAGACACACTTTCCCTGACAGACAAATACACACACTGACCACACTTTCCCTGACAGACAAATACACACACTGACTGTAGACACACTTTCCCTGACAGACAAATACACACACTGACTGTAGACACACTTTCCCTGACAGACAAATACACACACTGACTGTAGACACACTTTCCCTGACAGACAAATACACACACTGACTGTAGACACACTTTCCCTGACAGACAAATACACACACTGACTGTAGACACACTTTCCCTGACAGACAAATACACACACTGACCATAGACACCACTTTCCCTGACAGACAAATACACACACTGACTGTAGACACACTTTCCCTGACAGACAAATACACACACTGACTGTAGACACACTTTCCCTGACAGGCATTATGGACACTGAGCGTAGACACACTTTCCCTGACAGACATTATGGACACTGAGCGTAGACACACTTTCCCTGACAGACATTATGGACACTGAGCGTAGACACACTTTCCCTGACAGACATTATGGACACTGAGCGTAGACACACTTTCCCTGACAGACATTATGGACACTGAGCGTAGACACACTTTCCCTGACAGACATTATGGACACTGAGCGTAGACACACTTTCCCTGACAGACATTATGGACACTGAGCGTAGACACACTTTCTCTGACAGACATTATGGACACTGAGCGTAGACACACTTTCCCTGACAGACATTATGGACACTGAGCGTAGACACACTTTCCCTGACAGACATTATGGACACTGAGCGTAGACACACTTTCTCTGACAGACATTATGGACACTGAGCGTAGACACACTTTCCCTGACAGACATTATGGACACTGAGCGTAGACACACTTTCCCTGACAGACATTATGGACACTGAGCGTAGACACACTTTCCCTGACAGACTTTATGGACACTGAGCGTAGACACACTTTCCCTGACAGACATTATGGACACTGAGCGTAGACACACTTTCCCTGACAGACATTATGGACACTGAGCGTAGACACACTTTCCCTGACAGACATTATGGACACTGAGCGTAGACACACTTTCCCTGACAGACATTATGGACACTGAGCGTAGACACACTTTCCCTGAGTCTCAGAACATGACATGATTATGACATGGATGTTCTTTCTCACACAAACACACGGACACAAACACAAACACACGGACACAAACACAAACACACGGACACAAACACAAACACAAACACAAACACAAACACACAGACACAAACACACGGACACAAACACAAACACACGGACACAAACACAAACACAAACACACGGACACAAACACAAACACACGGACACAAACACACGGACACAAACACACGGACACAAACACAAACACACGGACACAAACACAAACACAAACACAAACACACGGACACAAACACACGGACACAAACACAAACACACGGACACAAACACACGGACACAAACACAAACACACGGACACAAACACAAACACAAACACAAACACACGGACACAAACACAAACACAAACACACTAGACATAAACCAAAGACAAATCACCTCAAATATGTCTCATTGTGAGTGTACTGTATATTGCCACAGGCTCCTCAGCCTTCAGACACTTGTTATCTTCTACCCTGTTCTCTTTCCCCCCTCTCTCTCTGTATATCTCCCCTCTTTCTCTCTCTCCCTTCTCTCTCTCTCTCTCTCTCACACACTCCCCCCTCGCTCTCTATATCTCTCTCTCTCGCTTTTCTCTCTCTATATCTCTCTCCCTCTGTCTCTCTCCATCTCTCTCTCCCTTCTCTCTCTCCCTTCTCTCTCTCCCTCTCCCCTCTCTCTCCCTCTCTCTCTCTCTCCCTAACCCCTCTCTCTCTCTCCCCCCCCCTCTCCCTCTCTCCCCCTCTCTCTCTCTCTCTCTCTCTCTCTCTCTCTCTCTCTCTCTCTCTCTCTCTCTCGCTCCCGCTCTCCCTCTCTCCCTGTCCCCCTCCCTCTCTCTCCCTTTCTTAACCAGCCTGTGTAGAATGTACTTAAGCCTGTGTTTCAGACATAAGGAAGTGGATGGCGGCAAATGTTTTTATTTTAAACTCGGACAAATCAGAGATGCTAGTTCTAGGTCCCAAAAAACAGAGATATATTCTGTTGGATCTGACAATGGTTGTACAGTCACCTCAAATAAAACTGTGAAGGACCTTGGCGCTACTCTGGACCCTGACCTCTCTTTTGACGAACATATCAAGACTGTTTCAAGGACAGCTTCTTTCCATCTACATAACATCAGAAACTATATGTCCAAAAATTATGCAGAAAAATGTATCCATGCTTTTGTTACTTCTAGATTAGACTACTGCAATGCTTTACTTTCCGGCTAACCTCAGTTAGCGCTAAAGACGGCTGCTAGAATCTTGAGTAGAACCCATAAATTTGATCACATTACTCCAGTGCTATCTTCTCTACACTGGCTTCCTGTTAAGGCTAGGGCTGATTTCAAGGTTTTACTACTAATCTACAAGCATTACATGGGCTTGCTCCTACCTATCTCTCTGATTTGGTCCTGCCGTACAAACCTACATGTACGCTACAATCACAAGACTCAGGCCTCCTTATTGTCCCTAGAATTTCCAAGAATACAGCTGGATGCAGGGCTTTGTCCTACAGAGCTAACTTTGTCCTACAGAGCTAGCCTATCCATGTGAGAGACGCAGACCCGGTCTCAACCTTTAAGTCTTTATTGAAGACTCATCTCTTCAGTAGGTCTTATGATTGAGTGTAGTCTGGCCCAGGGGTGTGAAGGTGAACGGGAAGGCACTGGAGCAAAGAACCGCCCTTGCTGTCTCTGTCTGGCCGCTTCCCCTCTCTCAACTGGGATTCTCTGCCTCAAACCCTATTACAGGGGCTGATGTCACAGGCTTATTGGTGCTCTTCCATGCCGTCCCTAGGAGGGGCGCATCTCTTGAGTGGGTTGAGTCATTGATGTGATCTCCCTGTCCGGGTTGGCGCCCCACCTCGGGTTCATGCCGTGGGTGAGATCTTTGTGGGCTATACTCGGCCTTGTCTCAGGGTAGTAAGTTGGTGGCTTGAATATATCCTGCTAGTGGTGTGGGGGCTGTGTTTAGGCAAAGTGGGTGGGTTATATCCTGCCTGGTTGGTCCTGTCTGGGGGTATCATCAGATGGGGCATCATCAGACGGGGCAACAGTGTCTCCCAACCCCTCCAGTCTCAGCCTCCAGTAATTATGCTGCAATAGTTTGTGTTGGGGGTCTACGGTCAGTTTGTTATATCTTGAGTATTTCTCCTGTCTTATCCGGTGTCCTGTTTGAATTGAATTATGCTCCCTCTAATTCTGTGTCTCTGTCTCTGTCTCTGTCTCTGTCTCTGTCTCTGACTCTCTATCTATCTATCTATCTATCTATCTATCTATCTATCTATCTATCTATCTATCTATCTATCTATCTATCTATCTTTCTATCTTTCTATCTATCTATCTATCTATCTATCTATCTATCTATCTATCTATCTATCTATCTATCTATCTATCTATCTATCTATCTATCTATCTATCTATCTATCTATCTATCTATCTATCTATCTATCTATCTATCTATCTATCTATCTATCTATCTATCTATCTATCTATCTATCTATCTATCTATCTATCTATCTATCTATCTATCTATCTATCTATCTTTCTATCTTTCTATCTATCTATCTATCTATCTATCTATCTATCTATCTATCTATCTATCTATCTATCTATCTATCTATCTATCTATCTATCTATCTATCTATCTATCTATCTATCTATCTTTCTTTCTTTCTTTCTTTCTTTCTTTCTTTCTTTCTTTCTTTCTTTCTTTCTTTCTTTCTTTCTTTCTTTCTTTCTTTCTTTCTTTCTTTCTTTCTTAGAACCTGAGCCCGAGGACCATGCCACAGGACCTCCTGGCCTGACTCCTTGCTGTCCCCAGTTCACCTGGTCATGCTGCTGCTCCATTTTCAAATGTTCTACCTGCGGCTAAGGAACCCTGACCTGTTCACCCGACGTGTTACCTTGTCCCGGACCTGCTGTTTTTGACTCTCTCTCTCTACCACACCTGCTGTCTCTAACTCTGAATGATTGGCTGTGAAAAGCCAACTGACATTTACTCTTGAGGTGCTGACCTGTTGCACCCTCTACAACCATTGTGATTATTATTATTTGACCTTACTGGTCAATTATGAACATTTGAACATCTTGGCCATGTTCTGTTATAATCTCCACCCGGCACAGCCAGAAGAGGGCTGGCCACCCCTCATAGCCTGGTTTTTCCTAGCCACCGTGCTTCTACATCTGCATTGCTTGCTGTTTGGGGTTTTAGGCTGGGTTTCTGTATAGCACTTTGTGACATCGGCTGATGCAGAAAGGGATTCATAAATACATTTGATTGATTGAAATTTGATTGAACTAGCTAACCCATGAAAAGGAAGTTAGGCTAGCGAGCAAGCATTTTAGCTAGGCAGCCTACATTAGGACAACAAAAATAAAAGTGTGTACTGTATGACAGACTGATAGACCATTTAGGCAACATGAAAGAGGAGGGGGGCATTTGCGTTTCTCTACAAATAGGGTGAGTCAACATGTTTTTCTACTTGCACGAATATGCACGCGCACACACACACACACACACACACACACACAGAGAAATCAGAAATAAGAACCCCCCACAGACACACACACACACACACACACACACACACACACACACACACACACACACACAGAGAGAGAAAATCAGAAATAAGAACCCCCCACAGACACACACACACACACACACACACACACACACACACACACACACACACACACACACACAGAGAGAGAAATCAGAAATAAGAACCCCCCCACAGACACACACACACACACACACACACAGAGAAATCAGAACCATGGACAGTCACATCATATTTAACTTACGTTGATTGGACTAAATTGTTTTTGGTATCTTTTAGTTGTCACTGTATTAGACAAAGCAGAGATGATTTGATGATGTTGAAGTGTAAATGGTGCTGTAATAGTGGAGGCAGTTCCTGTCTTCTTCGTGACTTGCAGTAACTCTCCATGGTTATAAATCAATAGTTGTCTTGTGGTCTGAAAATGTTGGACACATGATCTTGCTTGGCCATGCTGTAGGTCATGTTACTGTTTGTTACTGTACATGCAATATGCTTTGTGGACTTGCTATCCAGTTTTGTGATATATCACGTGTGCTCCCTCCCCGGCCTCTAGGTCACCAGAATGCTCATTATGGCGCACACCTGTCCCCATTGTTACACGCACCTGCGCTTCATCCGACTCACCTGGCCTCCATCACTTCCCTAATTACCTTCCCTATATATGTCACTCCCTTTGGTTCCTCCCCCAGGCGTTATTGTTTCTGTTCCAGTGTCATGTCTGTGCGTTGATTGTGTTACTTGTTTTTTTATGATGTTTTTTATTTATTTTAATGTACTCACTCCCTGAACTTGCTTCCCGACTCTCAACGCACATCGTTACAGAATAACGCCTCACCTAAGGGAAGCATCAGGCAGTGTATTTTTTTTTTGTGTGTGTCAGGTGGAATGACGTCTGGTCCGGGAGCTGCTACAGGCTCTCCTGCCTCAGGCAGATTGCCTCAGCCGGTCTGTCAGGTTCCCGCGCCCCAGCCAGCGACAGGTTCCTGCGCATCAGCATAGGTGACCCGTCCGCTCCTGATCCCCGGGATCGTCATTTGGTTGGCATTCTGCGGCTGGAGCCAGGGTACTGTCACGTGTGCTCCCTCTCTGGCCTCTAGGTCACCAGGCTGCTCGTTATGGTGCACACCTGTCACCATCGTTACGTGGACCTGGCCTACATCACCTCCGTGGTGATTACCTTCCCTTTATATGTCACTCCCTTTGGTTCCTTCCCCAGGTGTCATTGTTTCTGTTCCAGTGTCATGTCTGTGCGTTGTTCGTGTTTCTTGTTGTGTATTATGTTGAGTTCATTTATTAAGACACTCACTCCCTGTACTTGTTTCCCGACTCTCAGCGCACATCGTTACAATTTAACATGAGACATGATCGTATTTGGATCGCAATTGGATATCACAAAATTGGGGGGAAAAAAAGAGGGTAAAATACAAAAAATGTTAAATAAAAACAAAAAAGAACAAGGTGTGGTTGAATTTATTCTGCCACTATGTCTTCTTATTGGCTCGACCTTTAGGCCTAGACCTCGACCTTTAGGCCTATACTGTATAATATGGTCGCAAGGCATATTAAGGCTTCCCCAGTGATTTTACCCACACACCACTACAGCTTATACAGTATATACATGTTCTAATGCTATCAGGTATTTTTTTTCTATAATAAAGAAAATGATATGAGCTTAATAAGAGCTCCTGAGTGGCACAGCGGTCTAAGGCAGTGCATCTCAGTGCTAGAGGTGTCACTACAGACCTGGTTTGATTTCAACCTGTATCACAACCAGGCATGATTGGAAGTCCCATAGGGCGGCGCACAATTGGCCCAGCGTCGTCCAGGTTAGGGCTGGGCCGTTATTGTAAATAAGAATTTGTTTTTATCTGACTTGCCTAGTTAAATAAAGGTTAAATAAAAAAAGGTATTTGCATATACGAATACATTAACATAAAGAGGTGGAACAGGGCTCCAACCACCAACAACCTGCTCTGTCTAAGCCTACCTGCACTCAACTGCTCTGTCTAGACCCCCTCATTAATTACTGTTGTTGTTATGTTCTGTTGCATAATTTAACAAGTGTATCAATAGCAGGATACCCTGAGATTAAAAATCTCAGTTTGGTTAAGTTTAGCAGCAGTGTAAAAATAAAATGGAGGGTGGCCATTTGATTAATTGTTCAGCAGTCTTATGACTTGGGGGTAGAAGCTGCTAAGGAGCCTTTTGGTCCTAGACTTGGCACTCCGGTACCTGTTGCTGTGTGGTGGCAGAGAGAACAGTCTTGGGTGACTGTTGGGCTTCCCTCTGACACCGCCCACATCGCCCATTATATACTGTAGGTCCTGGATGGCAGGAAGGTTGTCCCCAGGGATGTACTGGGCCGTACGCAATACCCTCTGTACCGCCTTACGGTCAGATACCGAGCAGTTGCCATACCAGGCAGTGATGCAACCGGTCAGGATGCTCTCGATGGTGCAACTGTAGAACTTTTGGAGGATCTGGGGACCCATTCCAAATCTTTTCAGTGTCCTGAGGGGGAAAGGTGTGGGATTCTTCCATGTAAGAATGATGGAGGCCACTGTGGGGACCTTCAATGCTGCATAAATTGTTTGGTGCCCTTCCCCAGATCTGTGCCTCGACACAATCCTGTCTCTGAGCTCTACGGACAATTACTTTGACTTCATGCCTAGGTTTTTGCTCTGACATGCACTGTCAACTGTGGGACCCTACATAGACAGGTGTGTGACTTTCCAAATCATGTCCAATCAATTCAAATTACCACAGGTGGGCTCCAGTCAAGATGTGGAAACATCTCAAGGATGATCAATGGAAACAGGATGCACCTGAGCTGAATTTCGATTTTCATAGCAAAGGATCTGAATACTTATGTAAATATGTTTTTTCTGTTTTTATTTGTAATACATTTGCAAAATTTATAAAAGCCTGTTTTTGCTGTGTCATTCTATGGTATTGTGTGTAGATTGCTGAGGAATTTGTTTTATTTAATCCATTTTAGAATCAGGCTGTAACGTAACAAAATATGGAAAAAGTCAAGGGGTCTGAATACTTTCCAAAGGCACTGTATATATACTTTAGTTTTCTTGACCAGGGCCGGCACCATAAGGAATCTTTTGGATGGGCATGTGATTTCCATAGGGGAGCACGTTTTTTTCACGGGACCTCCTATGTCTGGTGTATTTGAGCTTTCTTATATCTTCTACATATAGGAAAGACACTTCAGAAATGTATTCCTTATTATTTATTTGTTGACATTCATGAATGTATTATTCAATGCATTTCTATGGGCTATAGTAGAAAAGGCCAAATTCAATATTTTATCAAATAGTGGTCCTAAAATTAAAAATCAAAGAGCTAAATGATTCATAGTATGCCTATCTTAAAACAATTCCATAAGTTCCATAAAATTCCATAAATTCCCAAAGTGGTTCTGTTCTTGTACTTTAAAGTCTATGACATTTCAGATTTACATATGATAATTTTTAACAAAGTAGTTTGGATGTAGTGAACTACTTTTTACATTTCTTTTTTAGTTTAGTGAACTATATTTTTCTTAAGCTTTAGTAGTTTTAGTGTAGTTTAACTTCTTCCAGTGTGAAGGAATTGGTAGCTTGGTGAATGTAACGATGTGCGCTGAGAGTCGGGAAGCAAGTTCTGGGAGTGAGTACATGTAATAAAGGTACAGAACTTAATACAAAACAATAAACACAAACAAAGCACAGACATGAAGCTGGAACAGAAATAATAATGCCTGGGGAACCAAAGGGTGTGACATTCGTAGGGAAGGTAATCAAGGAAGTGATGGAGTCCAGGTGAGTGTCATGAGGTGCTGGTGTGCGTGACAATGGTGACAGGTGTGCGGGATAATGAGCAGCCTGATGACCTAGAGGCCGGAGAAGGAGCACATGTGACAGGGAACTATATTTTCAGAGCAGCTATCCCAACATTGCATCCTGCACACAAAACCCCTAATTAATTCATCAAGACCTGACACAAAAGCTGCTCAGGAAAGTGAGTTTGACTGTACCAACTATCATATTGGAAACATTGCAGGGGTACAATCCTCACACACGCACACACACACACACACACACACACACACACACACACACACACACACACACACACACACACACACACACACACACACACACACACACACACACACACACACACACACACACACACACACACAAACACACCATTAAGGTTGTACGGCTAGCTAGGTCCTCTGCTTCATTGGAAATCACAGCAGGTAGATCCCTCATGCACTGTTGTGCCCATTCCACCACCAGCAGGACACACAGTGCAACAAGGAGCTGTCAATTAAAAGCGATTCATTCTGCTCATTCTATCCCTCTATCTGAGAGAGGAGGAGAGAGGACTGGCAAGAAGATTAGAGGTGGTAATAGCAGAGGAGAAGAGATGCATGAGGGGAGGAGGTGAAAAGAGAGGCTGGGAATAAATAGAATAGGTCAATAGATAGAAGGGGACTAATAAGTAGAATAAGTGAATAGATAGAAGAGGACTAATAAATAGAATAGTTGAATAGATAGGACTAATAAGTAGACTAGGTGAAAAGTTAGAAGAGGACTAATAAGTAGACGAGGTGAAAAGATAGAAGAGGACTAATAAGTAGACTAGGTGAAAAGATAGAAGGGGACTAATAAATAGAATAGTTGAATAGATAGAAGAGGACTAATAAATAGACTAGGTGAAAAGATAGAAGAGGACTAATAAGTAGACTAGGTGAATAGATAGAAGAGGACTCATAAGTAGACTATGTGAAAAGATAGAATAGGACTAATAAGTAGACTATGTGAAAAGATAGAAGAGGATTAATAAGTAGACTAGGTGAAAAGATAGAAGGGGACTAATAAGTAGACTAGGTGAAAATATAGAAGAGGACTAATAAGTAGACCAGATGAAAAGATAGAAGAGGACTAATAAATAGAATAGTTGAATAGATAGAAGGGGACTAATAAGTAGACTAGGTGAAAAGATAGAAGAGGACTAATAACTAGACTAGGTCAATATATAGAATATGAGGAATAACGAAGACAAGACAAGAATGAAGAGAAAAGGATAATAAATTAGCACCTATCATCATAAATAAAAAACATATCAGTAACAGCATTGCTGTACAGAATGTACTGTGAGGAGAGGAGAGGAGAGGAGAGGAGAGGAGAGGAGAGGAGAGGAGAGGAGAGGAGAGGAGAGGAGAGGAGAGGAGAGGAGAGGAGAGGAGAGGAGAGGAGAGGAGAGGAGAGGAGAGGAGGAGAGGAGAGGAGAGGAGGACTGAAGAGGTTTGGAGAGCTGAGAAAATGAGGGAAATTACTACTAATATTACAATGGGTTTACAAATCAGTGTGCTGTTATCACAACATGACTTCCAATGTTACAAGTAACATAGGCCTACCTCTAGTATTGGCTAACCATCTATCAGCACACTGCCACCTTTTACTATATAATGGAAACACTGTGAGTCTGCCTATTGTAGTGTTACTGTACTCTCTGGAGTTCAACACAGACACACCGCGACATCCGTGATCGCACAACCTTTCAACTGCTCTACATGCAATGTTGTCACTGTGGATGGCTCTCTCAGGGGTCGTCATGGTAACCTACTGACCCCTCCTCGGGTCTGCAGCATCAAATCATCTCCATAGGAAACAAGTGGGAAAAGGGAGGGTAACAGAAAGTAACAGTCAATGGTGTGTGTGGGGGGGCATCAACGTTCATTGCATTGTTATGTCAGTAGGGGAAATGTTAGTGGTTGCAAGGGGGAATGTATGGCAGGATCTTTTCCTATATGGAAAACCTGTGTACTTACGGTTGAACAAGTGAGTGGGTCGGGGGTTGGAGGTTGTGAGTCGGGGATTTCTACCAATGCAATTCTCCTGTACAAGAAACATCATCGGTCTCTATCTTCCTCTATACTAATGTGAGTAGATAGGGTTTCAGTTGTTGTGTGCTGTGATTGGATATGTTATGATGCAATACAGAGAAGGGTTAAGGCATGCTGAAAACGTTGGCCTTATCTTTATGAACACAACCACTTTAGATACTTCCTCATGGTTCTATGCCTCCCACACTGGTTCTGTACACTTGCACTTCTTCTAATCTTCTTCTTTGGTCCATAACACGCATACTGCCACATGAGACACACGTCCACTGGTCTATTTGCATGCAAAGTGGTCTGGTGGAAAATGTGATGTCGAACAACAAACAGCTATTGGACTCTGCATACGTTATCTGTCATCTCTGCGGAAAGTGCCTCGGAGCTCTGGGAGTTTCATCTTAGTCAGGGAACAAATAGGCAAACAAAGCTTTCTTATCGTATCTCTTACAAACGTTTTGAAAAACGCTCAAATGGAACATTATTTATTATTATTTATTTATTTTATTTTTTTATTATTATTTATTATTATTATATGTTTCAACTTTCAATGATGTAGCTACGAAACCAAACAATAGGTCTGGATTTTTTATACATTTGAAACTTGCTGGGGTAAGGTGTCATTCATTGGGTGATTGTTCTTTCATATCAAAAGGATATATTTACAGCAGGAGACTATTCATTTCAGGCCCAGCGCATCACGCTAAGGTGAGTACCAAAGGAAAGCTAACATTAATGTTATCCGGGCCACTGTTTATAGGAGTAATTGATTACATTGCCTGATCAGTAAGACAAGCTAACAAACTTCCACAGTCTTTGATAACAAAGGGGAGAGGGAGACCAGAACAAAACAGGAACATCTTTAATGCTGAATCAAACTCCCACTGCGTTCAACCTGTATGAACATTAGATATGGAATCACAGACAAACTTGGACAGGCCTCCACCAAGGCCTCTCTGGCCAGGATTCAAGCCAAGGTCTGTTGTAGGGAAGCGCATTGCACTTGACTTTTAAAAGGTCATTTAAAAGTCGACACACAGACATCCTCTGCGCCAAAATCTGCAGCGCTGACATCCACAGCATTTACCGTTAATGTGATTTCTGCAAACGTCGGGAACATTTTCGAAAAGTCGCCTTAGATTGAAACCCGACCTCAATCTCTTCACTTCTGTCTTCTTTCTGAGTGACAGATAGCAGCTGATGAAAGGGATGAAGTGAGATGATGTAACACCACTTTAAACACACACACTGATTCAACCCAATGACAGAATAATCAAGAGCCAATCAACAGTTCTACTTTGGATAATATTTCCATCACTTTCTTGACTTTCTTGACCTTTCTTGACAGAGAGCATACAAACACAGGAGATTTGACAAATGTTCACCGCACACTAGAATCCCTTCACTTACTGAGCAATGCAACCAAATCAATGTACTGTATTGGACTTTAATGGTTATCCATCTCCTGCTGCACATTGCTCAGCCTCTGTCTCCCTTCCATCCTCTATCTGGAAGTAATTATTGCATGTGTGTGTGTATGTGTGTGTGTGTTTGTGTGTGAGAGCCAAGGAGGATTGTGATAGAGTGGCCACTTATTTCTATTATCAGATCCTAGAGATAAACAAACATGGTGTCCAACTTCTCCTTCAGCAATTTGATGGATCATTTAGTGAGTGTGTATATGTGTAGGTGTGTGCGGGAGTGTAAGCCTGCTCACACTAGCTCATGCAATTGTGACTGAGTGTGTGTGTGCATGCATACCCACCCACCTAGACACCCACCAACACACCTAGACTCCCGCCCACCCACCCACCTACTCCAACCCAGCCGCCCACCTAGACTCCCACTTACCCACCTATACTCCCACCCACCCACCTAGACGCCCACCCATATCACCCACCCACCTTTACTCCCACCCCCTAGCCATTAACCTAGCCATTCACCCACCTAGCATCTACCTAGCCATGTACCTATCCATCCACCCACCTAGGTACCCACCCACCTTGCCATTCATCCACCCACCCACCAACCTTGACATTCACCCACGCATCTAGCCACCCACCTAGCCACCCACCTAGCCATCTATCCACCCATTTATCAATCCATCCACCCACCCACCACCCACTTAGCCACACATCCACCTAGCCACCCACCCACCCACCTAGCCATCCATCCATTCCCCACCTAGCCATTCACCCACTCACTTAGCCACACATCCACCTCGCCATCCACCCGTCCCCCCAGCCATCCACCCAACCAGATAGCCATCTACCCACAAAACCATCTATCCACCCACCTAGCCATCCATCCACCCAGCCATCTTTTGTTATATCTCATATTGTAAAAGATGTTCTATGTGCTGGGAAATACTGGTTATAATAGGATAACAGTAGGATAATAGTTGCTATCAGCATTAACAGCTGTCAGTGAACGAACCCTCTGTCGGTCGGTGTTGCTTCCCATCGTTCACAAAGATTTTAGTTAGGTTTAGGTCTTAGTCTAGTTTGATGAATCTCAGCTTCATCTCCCTGGATCAATCCCTGGTTCAATACAGCACTTTAATGAATTACAGCCTGATGAGGATGAAGATACTGGAATCTATCTGACCAAGCAGCTAACTGTGTCTCTCTGTGTAGGGGATGCTGCTTATGGAAGTTAGGATGGTGTGTTATTACATGTGAACCTGGAGTCACGCACTCTCTTTGTTTCCTAGAAGTCGTTGAGTTAGATTAATGCGAGTTAGAGTAATTACAAGTCATAACTAGCCTCCTCTCTCCTCTATTACATAATCTGGTATTCCCTCTTTCCCTTTATCTGTTCTTTCTCTATCTGTTCCCTCTCTCTACCAGCCCTGGGCTGATGTGAGACATTCAGTAGCAGTGTGTTTGTGCTGCTGGGGGAGGGGGGTAATCAACAGCTGAAGAGAGAAACACCAGACAGCAGAGACCAACATTGACTTTGAGGCACCTTATCAGAGCCAGTGAAGGACCAGGGAAGTGAACAAGAGGGAGAGGTGGAGAGGCAAACAGAGAGACATTCAAAACAGGCTGTGAATTGTGTTGTGTGTGCTCTCATTGTACTGTACTGCATTGTCTTTCGAATGAAAGCCTATCCCTCTTGTTCACTGCATGACCAATTAAAACGACCTTCCAGCAGTGGTTGACATATTTGCTGAAAATAGCCACCTCTTCTCACCACCACATACCTTGGTTGTCAAAGCACCTTCACGTGCTTCCACGCTGCCCAACTCTCACAGAGAGGGGTTTCACATTACCACTTCCGTCCATAAGCAAGATGGCGGCGACAGAGATGGTAACCTCGCTTTTAGTCCTTCGGAAACTACGCAGTGTTTTGTTTTTTTATGTATTATTTCTTACATTGTTAGCCCCGGCTGTATGTTATTAGTCAAGGTGTGTTGGTGGGTGTCTAGGTGGGTGGGTATGCATGCACACACACACTCAGTCACAATTGCATGAGCTAGTGTGAGCAGGCTTACACTCCCGCACACACATACACATATACACACTCACTAAATGATCCATCAAATTGCTGAAGGAGAAGTTGGACACCATGTTTGTTTATCTCTAGGATCTGATGTATGTTATTACATACAGCCGGGATAACTACTGGATATCAGAGCGACGTCAATTTACCAAGAATGCGACTTTCCCGAAGCGGATCCTTTGTTCGCACCACCACCCAGGACATCGGATCTAATCCCAGAGGCCGACCCAAAACAATGTCGCCACAGATGAGGTAGATGGAGTGGCCTCATGGTCAGACTTCGAAGGCGTGCACACCACCCACCACTTCCAAGTATATTACTCGCCAAAGTCTCCAGACAAGAAGGTAGACGGAATTAGGGAAAAGGTTGCTGTTCAGAGAGATTCTCTGTTTCACAGAAACATGTCTCTCTCGGGATATGGAGTCGGTACAGCCACCGGGATTCTTCATGCGTCGCGCCGACAGAAATAAACTTCTCTCTGGGAAGAAGAAGGGTGGGGATTTATGCTTCACAACTCATTGTGTAATCGTTACAACATACAGGAACTCAAGTCCTGTTGTTCACCTGACCTAGAATTCCTTACAATCAAATGCAGATCATATTATCTCCCAGGAGAATTCTCGACAGTGATTGTATATCCCCCCTCAAGCCGATACCATGACGGCCCTCAAGAAACTTCATTGGACTCTATGCAAACTGGAAATCATATAGCCTGAGGAAACATTTATTGTAGCTTGGGATTTTAGCAAAGCAAATTTGAGAACAAGACTACCTAAATTCTACCAGCATATTGATTGTAGCACTCGTGCAGTAATACACTGGATCACTGCTACTCTAACTTCTGCGATGCATACAAGGCCCTACCCCACCCTGCCTTCGGCAAATCCAACCACGACTCCATTTTGCTACTACCGTCCTATGGGCAGAAACTCAAACAGGATATACTCATGACAAGAACTATTCATTGTTGGTCTGACCAATCGAAATCCAGGCTTCAAAATTGTTTTGATCACGCGTACTGGGAAATGTTCCTGATAGCCCCAAAGAATAACATCGATATATATGCTGTTTTGGTGAGTGAGTTTATAAGGAAGTGCATTGGAGATGTTGTGCCCACTGTGACTATTAAAACCTACCCTAACCAGAAACCGTGGATAGATGGCGGCATTTGCGCAAAATTGAAAACGCGAACCACCGCATTTAACCATGGAAAGACCAGCTGGCTCTTGTGTTTACGGACATATTCAATCTCTCCCTATCCCAGTCTGCTGTCCCCACATGCTTCAAGATGGCACCACCATTGTCCCTGTACCCAAGAAGGCAAAGATAACTGAACTAAATGACTATCGCCCCGTAGCACTCACTTCTGTCATCATGAAGTGCTTTGAGAGACAAGTCAAAGATCATATCACCTCCACCTTACCGGCCACCCTAGACCCACTTCAATTTGTATACCTCCCCAATAGGTCCACAGACGATGCAATCACCATCACACTGCACACTACCCTATCCCATCTGGACAAGAAGAATACCTATGTAAGAATGCTGTTCATTGACTACAACTCAGCATTCAACCCCATAGTAACCTCCAAGCTCATCATTAAGCTGGAGGCCCTGTGCAATTGGGTCCTGGACTTCCTGATGGGCCGCCCCCAGGTGGTGAAGGAAGGAAACAACATCTCCACTTCGCTGATCCTCAACACTGGGGCCCCACAAGGATGCGTGCTCAGCCCCTTCCTGTACTCTCTGTTCACCCATGACTGCATGGCCTCCAACTCAATCATCATGTTTGCAGATGACACAACAGTGGTGGGCTTGATTACCAACAACAAGACAGCCTACAGGAAGGAGGTGAAGGCACTCGGAGTGTGGTGTCAGGAAAATAACAAAGGAGATGATGGTGTACTTCAGGAAACAGCAGAGGGAGCACCCCCCCCCCCATGTATCCACGTAAATGGGACAGCAGTGGAAAATGTGGAGAGTGTTAAGTTCCTTGGCGTACACATCATGGACAAACAGAAATGGTCCACCCACACAGACAGTGTGGTGAAGAAGGCGCAACAGCCTGTTCACCCCGCTATCATCCAGAAGGCGAGGTGATTACAGGTGCATCAAAGTTGGGACCGAGAGCCTGAAAAACTACTTCTAGCTCAAGGCCATCAGACTGTTAAACAGCCATCACTAACACGCTGCTGCCTACATACATGTACTACATATACTCGAAATCATTGTCCATTTTAATAAATGGATCACTAGTCACTTTAATAATGCCACTTTAATAATGTTTACATATCTTCCATACTCATTTCATATGTATATACTGTATTTTATACCATCTATTGTATCTTGCCTATGCCGCTCGGTCATCGCTCATCCATATATTTACATGTACATATTCTTATTCCATCCCTTTAGATTTGTGTGTATTAGTTAATTGTTGTGGAATTTTTTGATTACTTGTTAGATATTACTGCATTGTCGGAACTAGAAGCATAAGCATTTTGCTACACTCGCATTAACATCTGCTAACCATGTGTATGTGACCAATACAATTTGATTTGATTTGATACATCACACCAAATCCCCAACTCCTTTGATTGGCGTCTTCAAACAGACATCGGATTTATCCTGTATAGAGCTCCACAGTGGAGGTGTCATAATACCCATAAAAACTAGAGATCAAACAGGGCAATGGTTTCAATTTTTTTTCCACCAGTCATTTTAGAAATACTTAAAATAAGGTCTGTGTTTTGTGAAGGCTTACCCTGGCGTTTTGATAACCATGTAAATCTATCTAGGACAAGGTGACTTTCATCAATATATTCGGCTGTATTTAATCTCAGATTCAAAAATGCTAAAGTAGACGTCAAAGTAGACATCATGCAAAACTACAAATCCCTGCAAGCTCCTGCATGTTATCTGTAGCTGACACCTTTGCTAACAGGTATTGTGTCAATTTAAAACTTTTACAAGACAGATCACAGAAATGTCAATTTAAGTAAATGTAGGCAATTTATTCATTACTACGTTTAACTAACATTAGATAGTTACTCCAGAGAATCTTACCTTTGCCTCGATTCGGCAGTCTCGTCCAGATCATAATGGCATTTGTAGTTCGTTATGATAGCCACATTAGCAGCTAATTAGCCATTCATTTTGGGGGGGTTAATCCGGGCAAACATAATGATAAAAGTCACCTTGTCCTAGAGAGATTTACATGGTTATCAAAATGTCGCACCAGGGTAAGCCTACACAAAACACAGCCCTTATTGTAAGTGTTTTTAAAATCCCCCATGGGAAAAATGTATGGTGGAAAACGATTGGAACCATTTCCCTGTTTCACCACTAGGTTTTATGGGTATTATGACTCATCCGGTGGTACTCTATTGACTTGTGCTAGCATGCTGATCCTTCACAGTGAGAGAAACAGCCCAGCCGTCAGAGGTTCACACTAGCATGGCCTACCCTCTCACTAGGACTAGCCTCACCTCCAACCAAGCACATTAGTGATGGAATGTGAGCACATTTAACAAGGATTATTACAACGTACAATACAAGCACAACTCTCACTCTTTTTGACAAGTCATGTTGATTTCTAATAAGAATCATTGACGCTGCAACCCAATGACCTTGGCCAGGAGTATAGCATTTAGACGACATAATATGTTTATTAGACTCCCACAGGGTTAATTAACAGGGTCACCCAGTACTACTCTGTTAATGAATAGCAGTCATCGCAGGTCATCAGGTTTATAGTTTCCTGGCTGAACCTTATGAGAAGAGAGTTTCGCGTCATCTATTTTTATTTAACAATTTCTTCTTTACAATGACGGTCTACCCCGGCCAAACCCTAACAATATATATATATTAGATTTTTCTATTGTGTTATTGACTGTATGTTTGTTTACTCCATGTGTAACTCTGTGTTGTTTGTGTCACACCACTTTGCTTTATCTTGGCCAGGTCGCAGTTGTAAATGAGAACTTGTTCTCAACTGGTCTACCTGGTTAAATAAAGGTGAAATAAATCAAAATTAAAACAACGCTGGGCCAATTGTGCTCCGCCCTTTGGGTTTCCCAATCACGGCCGGTTGTGATACAGCCTGGAATCAAACCAGGGTCTGTAGTGACGCATCTAGAACTGAGATGCAGTGCCTATGACCACTGCACCACTCGGGAGCCCAAAATCTATATTCAGCTATATTTCTTGTCTTTGATAGTTAATTTTATTCTGACTTTTAGATCAACAGTTAAAGTGTCTTAATAATGACCAAAGGTTTCTCTCCTAGTAGATTATTGATGTACTGTAGAGATCAGTTATTTGTGAGAAGAAATGCCATGGAAGCAGAAATTAACAGGTTCAAAAGCATTTGGGGCTAAGGTTTGTAAGTTTGTGGAATTAGTTATTGAGGCATGTGGCATGCCCCTGAGACACACAGGGGATTTACAAGTAGGCAATTTGTACTCAAGCCGAATGTTCTAACTTCATACAGTATTGTCCACTTGTACAATAAACATCTTTATACTGTATCATCCACTTGTACAATACACCTCTGTATACTGTATGGTCCACCTCTACCATAAACCTCTTTATACTGTATGGTCCACCTCTACCATAAACCTCTTTATACTGTATGGTCCACCTCTACCATAAACCTCTTTATACTGTATGGTCCACCTCTACCATAAACCTCTTTATACTGTATGGTCCACCTCTACCATAAACCTCTTTATACTGTATGGTCCACCTCTACCATAAACCTCTTTATACTGTATGGTCCACCTCTACCATAAACGTCTTTATACTGTATCGTCCATCTCTACCATAAACCTCTTTATACTGTATGGTCCACCTCTACCATAAACCTCTTTATACTGTATGGTCCACCTCTACCATAAACCTCTTTATACTGTATGGTCCACCTCTACCATAAACCTCTTTATACTGTATGGTCCACCTCTACCATAAACCTCTTTATACTGTATGGTCCACTGTATGGTCCACCTCTACCATAAACCTCTTTATACTGTATGGTCCACCTCTACCATAAACCTCTTTATACTGTATGGTCCACCTCTACCATAAACCTCTTTATACTGTATGGTCCACCTCTACCATAAACCTCTTTATACTGTATGGTCCACCTCTACCATAAACCTCTTTATACTGTATGGTCCACCTCTACCATAAACCTCTTTATACTGTATGGTCCACCTCTACCATAAACCTCTTTATACTGTATGGTCCACCTCTACCATAAACCTCTTTATACTGTACGGTCCACCTCTACCATAAACCTCTTTATACTGTATGGTCCACCTCTACCATAAACGTCTTTATACTGTATGGTCCACCTCTACCATAAACCTCTTTATACTGTATGGTCCACCTCTACCATAAACCTCTTTATACTGTATGGTCCATCTCTACCATAAACCTCTTTATACTGTATGGTCCATCTCTACCATAAACCTCTTTATACGGTATAGTCCATCTCTACCATAAACGTCTTTATACTGTATGGTCCACCTCTACCATAAACCTCTTTATACTGTATGGTCCACCTCTACCATAAACCTCTTTATACTGTATAGTCCATCTCTACCATAAACGTCTTTATACTGTATGGTCCACCTCCACCATAAACCTCTTTATACTGTATGGTCCATCTCTACCATAAACCTCTTTATACGGTATAGTCCACCTCTACCATAAACCTCTTTATACTGTATGGTCCATCTCTACCATAAACCTCTTTATACGGTATAGTCCATCTCTACCATAAACGTCTTTATACTGTATGGTCCACCTCTACCATAAACCTCTTTATACTGTATGGTCCACCTCTACCATAAACCTCTTTATACTGTATAGTCCACCTCTACCATAAACCTCTTTATACTGTATGGTCCACCTCTACCATAAACCTCTTTATACTGTATGGTCCACCTCTACCATAAACGTCTTTATAGTGTATGGTATATCTCTACCATAAACGTCTTTATACTGCATGGTCCACCCCTATCATAAACCTCTTTATACTGTATGGTCAACCTCTACCATAAACCTCTTTATACTGTAAGGTCCATCTCTACCATAAACCTCTTTATACTGTAAGGTCCATCTCTACCATAAACCTCTTTATACTGTATGGTCCACCTCCACAATTAACCTCCTCTGTATAGTACCAACATCTTCTCATGTCCTCCCACTCACAAAGTACATAAAGAGCCTGTCATCACAGTGGTGTGTGTATTTGTATAGTCCTCCTGTATACATCTGTATGTGAGTCAGACGTTAGTGAAGACATCAGTCTGTATCGATTCATTCATTAGGCTCATCTCCTGTTCTTCCTGGCTGCAATGCTGACAAACTCCAGGCTGTTGGTTAAGTCCGTGATGGAGGAGGGAGACCAGCAGTTCTGTGGCCCCTACAAGCTGACTGTGGAGGAGAAGTCCGTCACTGGTGCAGGCATCATTTGGTAAGCTAACACACCCACACTCCTCTCCCCTACCCTGCTCCGTTTTTAGTTACGTTGCCAATGTGGGTCGACATACAAGTTAACTTACCGATCTCAGTTCATACATTACACACATACTTCTTACCTCCCGTCAGTAACAGTTTGGTATGGTATAAGGAATACGCAGACAAGCCTTCATGTTTAACTTAAGTGACGTTTATTGTACTTGTTTTGGATGAGCGCTCTGTATTTGTTTGTGTTCCTCTCTTTCCATATCTGTAGCTTCCGGATATGCCGGAATAAGGACCCCAGCTAAGATAATCGGGCTGGGTTTGTAGTGCCTGTCCCAAATCGCGCGTTCATGTGATTGGCGTATTGGAAGACACCATGACAGTAGCGATGGGTTTCTGTAAATGTGTTATATTGTGCTATATTGTATTATGATAAACCAATTGCAAAGGTTCAATGAAGATAATCCATGATACATTGAAAATATATGTTTTGATATTTGTAATGGCTTAATTAATAAATTAATGAGTTTATTATGTTCTGATGTGAGGGGCTTCCCCTACAAAAGGAGCCTCAAGGGGGACCTTTTTCATTGTACTGTTGATTGGGCAACACTGTTTAGCTGTCCCTATAATACCATAGAATCATCCGGTGAAGAAGAGGTCAATTATGAGAAACTACGAGCCCGACCAAGGAGCCAAACAGAACTGCTTGAGCTGCCGATAGAACCATATATACAGCCATAGAAGGGCAGCGGGAGCAGCCAACTGAAGGAGGGGGATCAATCAGAATGACACCCAACCATGGTAGCCCTTTTCCAGCAGCTTCTCACCTGCCTTGAGAGGAGGGACGAAGACCTCAAGCAGGAGTTCCGGGGCCTACGACAATCTATCCTCACATCTCCTCATGATGCAGAACTCAGTGAGAGCCCAAGATTGGGTCTGCCAACACCAGGACAACGGAGGATTGACGCAGCAGGGACTTCAACTCCACAGCATGGTCCCCAGCACCAGGAGACCAGTCCAGTCACGCTAACGTCCACCCTCTAGCATTCCTGAGGAAGGAGCCGAAGATGCCTTCATACCAGCAGGGAGAGGGCATTGATAACCTCCTACTGAGGTTTGAGCAAATGGCCAAGATGTGGCGTTAGCCAGAGGTGGAGTGGGCCTGCAGGCTTGTGCCATTTCTCATGGGCAAGGCCTTAGAGGCTTACACAGCAAAGGATGAGGGGTTGTCCAACGTCTACAAGGACCTGAAGGAAGTGGTGCTGGAGAAGTTTGACATCTCCCCAGAGAACCTACCCTCAAAGCATCAGAGCTGCATCGATGCCATCGGGTGAGTCACCAACGGAGACGTATCGGGTTCGACGATGGGTTTGACCGGAGGGGAAGACAGGATGAGATTGGTGAAGTCGTCATCCTCGACCAACTTCTACAAGTTTTCCCAAACGACACTCGGACCTGGGTCCGAGAGCACAAGCCCAAGGATGGGCTTATGGCGACCATGTTGGCGCTGCAGGACCTTAACTCACGTAAAGGGAGCCCACCACGACTTTGCAGCAACCACTCCGAGGAGTTTCAGTGTGAGGAAGAGTTCATGCTGACACTGATAAATGCTTTTGCTCATCCCTTGTTCTCCAGAGCCCTGATTTTTGGAAGAGGTTCCTCTTACAGGTGGACGCTTCGTGTGTGTGTGCGCGAGTGCGCAAATAGTCCTCCTAAATACATCTGTATAGTGTCATCTCCCTCAATGTGAGCAAGACGAAGGAGATGATTGTGGACTACAGGAAAAGGCGGGCCGAACAGGCCCACATTAACATCGAAGGGGTTGTAATGGAGAGGGTTGAGAGTTTCAAGTTCCTTGGTGTCCACATCACTAACGAACTATCATGGTCCAAACACATCAAGACAATCGTAAAGAGGGCACAACAAAACTTTTCCCCCTCATGACATTGAAAAGATTTGGCTGGGTCCCCAGAAAGCTCAAAAGGTTCTAGAGCTGCACCATCGAGAGCATCCTGACCGGTTTCATCACCCCCTGGTATGGCAACTGCTCAGCATCTGAGCGTAAGGCGCTACAGAGGGTAGTGTGTACGGTCCAGTACATCACCTGGGCCAAGCTTCCTGCCATCCAGGACCTATATAATAGGCAGCGTCAGAGGAAAGCCCATAAAATTGTTAGAGACTTCAGTCACCCAAGTCATAGACTGTTTTCTCTGCTACCGCACGGCGAGCAGTACCAGAGCACCAAGTCTAGAACCAAAAGGCTCCATAACAGCTTCCAGGCTGACCCAGACATCCTCATGAGGAGGGAAACCAGTAAGTCTATGGTTCCTCCAGTCTGACCCAGACAGTATCATGAGGAGAGAAACCAGCAGGTCTATGGTCCCTTCAGTCCGACCCAGACAGTATCATGAGGAGGGAGACCAGCAGGTCTATGGCCCCTCCAGGCTGACCCAGACAGTATCATGAGGAGAGAGACCAGCAGGTCTATGGCCCCTCCAGGCTGACCCAGACAGTATCATGAGAAGGGAGACCAGCAGGTCTGTGGTCTCTCCAGTCTGACCCAGACAGTATCATGAGGAGAGAGACCAGCAGGTCTATGGTCCCTCCAGTCTGACCCAGACAGTATCAAGAAGGTAGGGGACTGACAGGGTGGAGGGTGTAGTGTAGGGGAATGACAGGGTGGAGGGTAGGGGACTTACAGGGTGGAGGTTGGAGGGTAGGGGACCGACAGGGTGGAGGTTGGAGGGTAGGGGACTGACAGGGTGGAGGTTGGAGGGTAGGGGACCGACAGGGTGGAGGTTGGAGGGTAGGGGACAGACAGGGTGGAGGTTGGAGGGTAGGGGACCGACAGGGTGGAGGTTGGAGGGTAGGGGACTGACAGGGTGGAGGTTGGAAGCTAGGGGACAGACAGGGTGGAGGTTGGAGGGTAGGGGACTGACAGGGTGGAGGTTGGAGGGTAGGGGACTGACAGGGTGGAGGTTGGAGGGTAGGGGACTGATGGGATGGAGGGTAGGGGAATGACAGGTGGAGTGTTAGGGACTGACAGGGTGGAGGGTAGGGGACCGACAGGGTGGAGGTTGGAGGGTAGGTGACCGACAGGGTGGAGGTTGGAGGGTAAGGGACTGACGGGTGGAGGGTAGGGGAATGACAGAGTGGAGAGTAGGGGACTGACAGGGTGGAGGTTGGAGGGTAGGGGACTGACAGGGTGGAGGTTGGAGGGTAGGGGACTGACAGGGTGGAGGTTGGAGGGTAGGGGACTGACAGGGTGGAGGTTGGAAGCTAGGGGACAGACAGGGTGGAGGTTGGAGGGTAGGGGACTGACAGGGTGGAGGTTGGAGGGTAGGGGACTGACAGGGTGGAGGTTGGAGGGTAGGGGACTGATGGGATGGAGGGTAGGGGAATGACAGGTGGAGTGTTAGGGACTGACAGGGTGGAGGGTAGGGGACCGACAGGGTGGAGGTTGGAGGGTAGGTGACCGACAGGGTGGAGGTTGGAGGGTAAGGGACTGACGGGTGGAGGGTAGGGGAATGACAGAGTGGAGAGTAGGGGACTGACAGGGTGGAGGTTGGAGGGTAGGGGACTGACAGGGTGGAGGTTGGAGGGTAAGAGACTGACAGGGTGGAGGTTAGAGGGTATGGGACAGGGGACAGGGTGGAAAGTAACTCACTGCCGGCGTGGAGTGGAGTGCTACTGATTGAATGATCGACAGGGTGACAGGGTGGAGGGCTGCTGATTGAATGACCGATGGGGTGAAAGGGTGGTTGGCTGCTGATTGAATGACCGATGGGGTGGCAGGGTGGAGGGCTACTGATTGAATGATCGAGGGACTGGCAGGGTGGAGGGCTGCTGATTGAATGATCGAGGGGTGGCAGGGTGGAGGGCTACTGATTGAATGATCGACAGGGGTGGCAGGGTGGAGGGCTGCTGATTGAATGATCGACGGGGTGGCAGGGTGGAGGGCTGCTGATTGAATGATTGAGGGGACTGGCAGGGTGGAGGGCTGCTGATTGAATGATTGACGGGTGGCAGGGTGGAGGGCTGCTGATTGAATGATTGACAGGGTGGCAGGGTGGAGGGCTGCTGATTGAATGATCGAGGGGTGCCAGGGTGGAGGGCTGCTGATTGAATGATCGACGGGGTGGCAGGGTGGAGGGCTGCTGATTGAATGATCGATGGGGTGACAGGGTGGAGGGCTGCTGATTGAATGATCGATGGGGTGGCAGGGTGGAGGCTGCTGATTGAATGACCGATGGGGTGAAAGGGTGGAGGGCTGCTGATTGAATGATCGATGGGGTGAAAGGGTGGAGGGCTGCTGATTGAATGACCGATGGGGTGAAAGGGGTGGAGGGCTGCTGATTGAATGATCGACGGGGTGGCAGGGTGGAGGGCTGTTGATTGAATGATCGACGGGGTGGCAGGGTGGAGGGCTGCTGATTGAATGATTGACGGGGTGGCAGGGTGGAGGGCTGCTGATTGAATGATTGAAGGGGTGGCAGGGTGGAGGGCTGCTGATTGAATGATCGACGGGGTGGCAGGGTGGAGGGCTGCTGATTGAATGATCGACGGGGTGGCAGGGTGGAGGGCTACTGATTGAATGATCGACGGGGTGGCAGGGTGGAGGGCTACTGATTGAATGATCGATGGGGTGGCAGGGTGGAGGGCTGCTGATTGAATGATCGACGGGGTGGCAGGGTGGAGGGCTACTGATTGAATGATCGACGGGGTGGCAGGGTGGAGGGCTACTGATTGAATGATCGATGGGGTGGCAGGGTGGAGGGCTGCTGATTGAATGATCAACGGGGTGGCAGGGTGGAGGGCTACTGATTGAATGACCGATGGGGTGAAAGGGTGGAGGGCTGCTGATTGAATGATTGACGGGGTGGCAGGGTGGAGGGCTGCTGATTGAATGATTGACGGGGTGGCAGGGTGGAGGGCTGCTGATTGAATGATCGACGGGGTGGCAGGGTGGAGGGCTGCTGATTGAATGATCGACGGGGTGGCAGGGTGGAGGGCTGCTGATTGAATGATCGACGGGGTGAAATGGTGGAGGGATCCTGATTGAATGATCGACGGGGTGGCAGGGTGGAGGGCTGCTGATTGAATGACCGACGGGGTGAAAGGGTGGAGGGATCCTGATTGGATGATCGACGGGGTGGCAGGGTGGAGGGCTGCTGATTGAATGATTGACGGGGTGGCAGGGTGGAGGGCTGCTGATTGAATGACCGACGGGGTGGCAGGGTGGAGGGCTGCTGATTGAATGATTGATGGGGTGGCAGGGTGGAGGGCTACTGATTGAATGACCGACGGGGTGATAGGGTGGAGGGATCCTGATTGAATGACCGACGGGGTGGCAGGGTGGAGGGCTGCTGATTGAATGATTGACGGGGTGGCAGGGTGGAGGGCTACTGATTGAATGATCGACGGGGTGAAAGGGTGGAGGGCTGCTGATTGAATGACCGATGGGGTGAAAGGGTGGAGGGCTACTGATTGAATGATCGACGGGGTGAAAGGGTGGAGGGATCCTGAGGGGGGATGGATGATGTGGAGGAGTCTAGGGTCATGTTGAGTAGCCAGAAATAAAGTAGATGTTCTAAATGGAAAATGAACTTCTGTGTTCTTATTGGGAAGTTTAAGTAGCATAACCTTTTAGAAACTGTTCTACTGTTTTGCCCACTAAAATACAACACAGGTTTGTAGCTATATGATGCGATACTGACTTAGCTATGACTTCAGACATGGCACGACAAAGACAGTGTTTTTCTCTTGAGTTTTATTGCTTATGATTGCTTTTTTTATTTGAAAGGACTGGCTACCGATATATCAATCAAATGTATGTACACAATGTTTGACAAGATATCATTATTTTATATAAATGTGGCTATATCATTAGATAGACACTTGTCAAGGAAACGATCAATGGCATATACAGAGAGCTGTATTATACAGTAGCAAGCACTTTATTAGTATCTTTGAATTTCTTCTAAATATTTTTTCCACCCTTGTCTGACAAACACGTTCCTTTTAGTGTTTCATATCATTGCACACTCTGCACTCTGTTTTGTTCATGGAGCGAAGAGAGACCCTGTTAATCTGAACATTTCATTCTGTTCCCAAAGTGCAAGTAAAGTATTTCTTCCCTACAGGGAACAGAATCATCAAGGGGCTTGAAGCATGATCTTCTTCTGCATAATCAGCTGACTTCTGTGAAGCTACATTTGCTAGAGTAGGTGCACGCGTGTGTGACGAGCAAACCCACAAACAGACACATTTACACAGACTTATAAAAACACACCTACGATGAATATTCTAACCCACACAGTACACATTCATTTCATGTACGCCCATCTGGTTTATATTATCTGTGATGTGAGCCCTCGTTGATTCCACTGGGATGTCTTGGAGTGCTTATCCATCCCAACCCCACTTAGGGAACTAGATACTGGCTAGGTCGAAAATATACTGGTTAGGACAATAGAATAATTCCATGTGACAGCGTTTGAAAATAAACAAATTCATTGGACCAGCACCGATGTTAACTAGCATAGCTGGTCCCATTTTTGCAAAGAGTTATGGGATATTAGAATCTGTTGTCTTAAAACCTCTGTTATCTTCAATCTAGACTACTGGATCCAGTCTGGTTCACTATGATAATAAAACATATTCACAGAAGAGGGTGAACAACTCCAGTCCTCAAGGACTATAAGATCTCCTTCTGGGCTTTATACTGTACAGTAATCTCCCAGGCACTTCATTTATCAATTTGTGTCATTGATTGGCTATAGAGAGACTGCACAGCTGGCAGAAATCAATCATAGATTATAAGCCAAGGACCAGAACACTCTATGGCCTTTGAGGCCCAGAGCAGTGCACTCCTGAGATTAAATAGAAAATATTAAACCAACCCTTCCCATGTCAGACCAAGACCCATCTCCTTTAGAGGGGTGTGCTGTTACACCTCTCCAGACCCTTCAGTTTAAACACAGGTACACCTGGCTTCGTCTCATCCAGGAACTCAAAGACGGGGTGATCATACGCCAGGTCAGCCTTCCTCTGGGCGGATGCAATCTTGGGGTCAACATGGGTCGTTACCGCGTTAATGGGCGCCGCCTGGTCGTCTCCGGTTGCTTGGCCAGTGCTGCAGCAGCCAGTTGCCTTGGTGATGACCCTGTCAAGGGGTTTGAGGGAGCGCATCCAGCGAGGCAGGAAGTCCCAGCTCTGGAGACGGGCGGGCAGGTGGCCGGGGCTGTGAGCCTGCAGCACAGAGAAATGTTGTTACCAACCAAACATAGACCAATCAAATTTGATACATCTGAACTATTCAACCACTCTTGGATGACAATGAAAGTTGCATAGAAAATCTTCGTAAAAATGTACAGTCTCCATTATTAATTCGACTTCCAATGTTCTCCAAGAATGGCTGATTACAGTATGTCTAACCCACCTGCATCAGGTTCACCAAGGCAATGAAAACAGTCACACCCACAAATGGTGCGCCCACTCCCACCATCACTCTCCAGCCAGCCAATGAGAGGCCTAGGACCAGGGACGGGAGGAGCAGGAAACAGACGAGGAGGTAGAGGACAGCGAACCAGCGGTACTTGGCGGTGCGTTCACCCAGGGCACGAGCCATGCGGATAGGGACACGTGTCACAGGGATGGGGTACCACAGCAGGATTCCCAGGATGTTGAAGAAGAAGTGACACAGAGCAATCTGGAGACAAGATGGTCAGTATTAGGTGGACATTTGAGAGGAAAGTCAAGATGGACAGTATTAGATGGACATTTGAGAGGAAAGACAAGATGGACAGTATTAGATGGACATTTGAGGGGAAAGACAAGATGGACGGTATTAGATGGACATTTGAGAGGAAAGACAAGATGGACAGTATTAGATGGACATTTGAGAGGAAAGTCAAGATGGACGGTATTAGATGGACATTTGAGAGGAAAGACAAGATGGACAGTATTAGATGGACATTTGAGAGGAAAGACAAGATGGATTTAGATGGACATTTGAGAGGAAAGAAATGACAAGATGGACATTTGGTGGATTAGATGGACATTTGAGAGGAAAGACAAGATGGTCAGTATTAGATAGACATTTGAGAGGAAAGTCAAGATGGACGTATTAGATGGACATTTGAGAGGAAAGACAAGATGGACAGTATTAGGTGGACATTTGAGAGGAAAGTCAAGATGGACAGTATTAGATGGACAAGAACAGTATTAGATGGACATTTGAGAGAAAGACAAGATGGACAGTATTAGATGGACATTTGAGAGGAAAGACAAGATGGACAGTATTAGATGGACATTTGAGAGGAAAGACAAGATGGACAGTATTAGATGGACATTTGAGGGGAAAGACAAGATGGACATTTGAGTAAAGACAAGATGGACAAGATGGACGGTATTAGTATTAGATGGACATTTGAGAGGATGGAAACATTTGAGAGGAAAGACAAGATGGACAGTATTAGATGGACATTTGAGAGGAAAGACAAGATGGACGGTATTAGATGGACATTTGAGAGGAAAGACAAGATGGACAGTATTAGATGGACATTTGAGAGGAAAGTCAAGATGGACGGTATTAGATGGACATTTGAGAGGAAAGACAAGATGGTCAGTATTAGATGGACATTTGAGAGGAAAGTCAAGATGGACGGTACTAGATGGACATTTGAGAGGAAAGACAAGATGGACAGTATTAGGTGGACATTTGAGAGGAAAGTCAAGATGGACAGTATTAGATGGACATTTGAGGGGAAAGACAAGATGGACGGTATTAGATGGACATTTGAGAAGAAAGAAGATGGTCAGTATTAGATGGACATTTGAGAGAAAGACAAGATGGACAGTATTAGATGGACAAGAACAGTATTAGATGGATATTTGAGAGGAAAGACAAGATGGTCAGTATTAGATGGACATTTGAGAGGAAAGACAAGATGGACAGTATTAGATGGACATTTGAGAGGAAAGACAAGATGGACGGTATTAGATGGACATTTGAGAGGAAAGACAAGATGGACGGTATTAGGTGGACATTGGGGGAAAGGTATCTTTTGCTGTTTCTCAGCCCTTTTATTTGAATATAAGTTACTCTGAATAAAGCCTTTTACGAAATAAGTGATTCCCAAACGGTCCATACCTGTATGGCAGCAGCCAGTTTGTCCCCAGGGCTGGCCAGGGCTGCCAGCAGGGCTGTGGTTGTGGTGCCGATGTTAGAGCCCAGAGTCAGTGGATAGGCCCTCTCCAGACTGATCACACCAATACCTGCAAACCAGGAGCAGGGTTCATCATTGTTCATGCGGCACACAGAAAAGCGTGTCTGCTGTAAGATGATAGCGATTATGCTAATTACTTTGTAGAGGGGCTAACTCACCCCTTACATTGTAGTGGGTAATATTTGTAGAGGGGCTAACTCACCCCTTACATTGTAGTGGGTAATATTTGTAGAGGGGCTAACTCACCCCTTACATTGTAGTGGGTAATATTTGTAGAGGGGCTAACTCACCCCTTACATTGTAGTGGTGTAATATTTGTAGAGGGGCTAACTCACCCCTTACATTGTAGTGGGTAATATTTGTAGAGGGGCTAACTCACCCCTTACATTGTAGTGGTGTAATATTTGTAGAGGGGCTAACTCACCCCTTACATTGTAGTGGGTAATATTTGTAGAGGGGCTTATTCACCCCTTACATTGTAGTGGGTAATATTTGTAGAGGGGCTAACTCACCCCTTACATTGTAGTGGGTAATATTTGTAGAGGGGCTAACTCACCCCTTACATTGTAGTGGGTAATATTTGTAGAGGGGCTAACTCACCCCTTACATTGTAGTGGTGTAATATTTGTAGAGGGGCTAACTCACCCCTTACATTGTAGTGGGTAATATTTGTAGAGGGGCTTATTCACCCCTTACATTGTAGTGGGTAATATTTGTAGAGGGGCTAACTCACCCCTTACATTGTAGTGGGTAATATTTGTAGAGGGGCTAACTCACCCCTTACATTGTAGTGGGGTAATATTTGATACAGTATGTGTATATTATATACTTCTTACATGCAACCTATAATAAGACTATGAAATGAATTGACAAAGTTTATTAAGAGGTATATCTGACTCCATAAAGATAAAGGATGAATAGGAATATGCAACCAATACTCTTAAAGGTGCACTATACAGAAGTCGCTTCGCCATTTCTTGGTTGCTAAAATTGTATGTTTGCCTAATTTCAGTGTATGTGACAAAACAAGCAATTATAGTGTACAGAATCATTATACCATCTAAACCATTGTGAAGTATAACCAAACATATTGCATGGGAAGCATAGAAATAGGGGACATATTACATACATTATATACCGCTTCTTTTACTTGATTTCAATGAGAATGACAGATCTATTAACTCATATTTAAATTTGAATATGGTTGGGTCACCCAAAAAGTGACATATTGCAGCATTAAAGAGCTACAGGAATAGACTATCAAGTAATGAATAAGAATTGTCTACATCAAATTCAGAGATTTAATATGAGTGAAGTCACATACAAGGCATACGCTTAATTTACAAAGCATTCAGAAGCATTACAAGGCATTATTCTAGGCATCATCTTCATCATCAGAGAGAGAGAGTGAGAGAGGGGGAGTGAGAGAGAGCGAGAGAGAGAGAGAGAGAGAATTCATAGCCTGAAAAGCCATGCTGCAAGAGCCCCTGGGGTGGAGAGAGAAAGAAAGAGAGAGTGTATTTCATCAGCATAGGTCAGGAACAAGTAGAAAGAGACAATGAATCTGGTACCCCTTTTAACATCTGACTGTTTGGATTCCAAATCTGAGTTTTTGACCAATAGCATTACTGTTAAGTTAACCTCCAATTACACACCAGACCTAGAGCACAAGTGGTTCTAAACCAGGTGTAATTGAGAAGATTCACGAGACCATAGGATTACAGGTAAAATGCACATAAAAAGGTACATATTGGTGATACTGGTACAGTTTGAGAACCACTGGCTTACACCACCAACGTGTAGCCCATCATCTGAACAAGTATAACAACACTCATCCACCCAATATGTTTCAAGTTAGAATAGGAACCCACATTCCTGTCCAAAGGTTGTCCAAGATTCTCACTAGAAAATTCAAGATGAACTGACAAACAAGATAATGGGTGGTGTCATGAGTTCAGTATATTCAGATGTCCCATGAAAATACATATTGACACACAACATCCAACCAGAGCTTTTCCCAAACCACCACTTCACTGAGACTGTATTTGAATAGGAAATATTCACATGACAGAAAACCAGCTGTTCTAAAAACTGTCGGATGTCATTAACTCAGTACCACCTCTGGTAGAGCAGAGGTCTAAACATGGAGCTGACTTCATCCCAGTCAACCAGTCCTTTTATCTCTCTGTTAGAAATGGAGCGACTTGTCCACCATAAAAACTATTCCACCTCCAACACTTCCTTCCTCAGTCCTTCAGCCTTCTCCTGGAACTGTGGACATCTAGCCTCTAGCGTGGTCCTGTCTCTCTACTTCCTTCCTCAGTCCTTCAGCCTTCTCCTGGAACTGTGGACATCTAGCCTCTAGCGTGGTCCTGTCTCTCTACTTCCTTCCTCAGTCCTTCAGCCTTCTCCTGGAACTGTGGACAACTAGCCTCTAGTGTGGTCCTGTCTCTCTGCTTCCTTCCTCAGTCCTTCAGCCTTCTCCTGGAACTGTGGACATCTAGCGTCTAGCGTGGTCCTGTCTCTCTACTTCCTTCCTCAGTCCTTCAGCCTTCTCCTGGAACTGTGGACATCTAGCCTCTAGTGTGGTCCTGTCTCTCTACTTCCTTCCTCGGTCCTTCAGCCTTCTCCTGGAACTGTGGACATGTAGCCTCTAGCGTGGTCCTGTCTCTCTACTTCCTGATCGGAGTTCCAGGGAACATCGCAGTGATATTCAACCTTCGTTAAAACCACAATCGTTCCAGTTTTAGCCGGAGACTGAGTTTATCAACTTTCAAAGCAGAATGACTTTCCCATTGTTCCTCAACTATAGTGTATGATATACAATTTTCTAGCTCTGAGTCTCTACTTACTGTATATCCAATGTTTAGAATTCCTCACAATCAAATGTAGACCGTATTATCTACCAAGAGAATTCTCTTCGATTATAATCACAGCCGTATATATCCCCCCCCAAGCAGACACATCGATGGCTCTGAACGAACTTTATTTGACTCTTTGCAAACTGGAATCCATTTACCCGGAGGCTGCATTCATTGTAGCTGGGGATTTTAACAAGGCTAATCTGAAAACAAGACTCCCTAAATTTTATCAGCATATCGATTGCGCAACCAGGGGTGGAAAAACCTTGGATCATTGTTACTCTAACTTCCGCGACGCATATAAGGCCCTGCCCCGCCCTCCTTTCGGAAAAGCTGACCACGACTCCACCCTGGGTCTCGACCCCGCCCTGTGCAACTGGGTACTGGACTTCCTGACGGGCCGCCCCCAGGTGGTGAGGGTAGGCAACAACATCTCCACCCCGCTGATCCTCATCACTGGGGCCCCACAAGGGTGCGTTCTGAGCCCTCTCCTGTACTCCCTATTCACCCACGACTGCATGGCCACGCACGCCTCCAACTCAATCATCAAGTTTGCGGACGACACAACAGTGGTAGGCTTGATTACCAACAACGACGAGACGGCCTACAGGGAGGAGGTGAGGGCCCTCGGAGTGTGGTGTCAGGAAAATAACCTCACACTCAACGTCAACAAAACTAAGGAGATGATTGTGGACTTCAGGAAACAGCAGAGGGAACACCCCCCTATCCACATCGATGGAACAGTAGTGGAGAGGGTAGCAAGTTTTAAGTTCCTCGGCATACACATCACAGACAAACTGAATTGGTCCACTCACAGAGACAGCATCGTGAAGAAGGCGCAGCAGCGCCTCTTCAACCTCAGGAGGCTGAAGAAATTCGGCTTGTCACCAAAAGCACTCACAAACTTCTACAGATGCACAATCGAGAGCATCCTGGCGGGCTGTATCACTGCCTAGTATGGCAACTGCTCCGCCCATAACCGTAAGGCTCTCCAGAGGGTAGTGAGGTCTGCACAACGCATCACCGGGGGCAAACTACCTGCCCTCCAGGACACCTACACCACCCGATGTTACAGGAAGGCCATAAAGATCATCAAGGACATCAACCACCCGAGCCACTGCCTGTTCACCCCGCTATCATCCAGAAGGCGAGGTCAGTACAGGTGCATCAAAGCTGGGACCGAGAGACTGAAAAACAGCTTCTATCTCAAGGCCATCAGACTGTTAAACAGCCACCACTAACATTGAGTGGCTGCTGCCAACACACTGACACTGACACTGACTCAACTCCAGCCACTTTAATAATGGGAATTGATGGGAAATTATGTAAATATATCACTAGCCACTTTAAACAATGCTACCTTATATAATGTTACTTACCCTACATTATTCATCTCATATGCATACGTATATACTGTACTCTATATCATCGACTGCATCCTTATGTAGTACATGTATCTCTAGCCACTTTAACTATGCCACTTGGTTTACATACTCATCTCATATGTATATACTGTACTCGATACCATCTACTGTATCTTGCCTATGCTACTCTGTACCATCACTCATTCATATATCCTTATGTACATATTCTTTATCCCCTTACACTGTGTATAAGACAGTAGTTTTGGAATTGTTAATTAGATTACTTGTTGGTTATTACTGCATTGTCGGAACTAGAAGCACAAGCATTTCGCTACACTCGCATTAACATCTGCTAACCATGTGTATGTGACAAATAAAATTTGATTTGATTTGATTTGAAAAAACACAATTTCAAATGTTGCTAGTCAAATGGCTACCCAGACTATTTGCATTGCTCCTCACCACTGCCACTCTCTGTTGTCATCTATGCATAATCACTTTAAATAACTCTACCTACATGTACATACTCTCCTGGAACTGTGGACATCTAGCCTCTAGCGTGGTCCTGTCTCTCTACTTCCTTCCTCAGTCCTTCAGCCTTCTCCTGGAACTGTGGACATCTAGCCTCTAGCGTGGTCATGTCTCTGTACTTCCTTCCTCAGTCCTTCAGCCTTCTCCTGGAACTGTGGACATCTAGCCTCTAGCGTGGTCCTGTCTCTCTAACTGGTGCCCCCGCAAATTGACACTGTACCGGAACCTCCCTGTATATATTGTTATTTTTTTACTGCTGCTCTTTAATTTCTTGTTACTTTTATCTCTTGTTCTTATCCGTATTTTTTAAAACTGCACTGTTGGTTAGGGGCTCGTAAGTAAGCATTTCACTGTAAGGTGAAATACCTGTTGTATTCGGCGCATGTGACTAATACAATTTGATTTGATTTGCTACGTAAGACCGAATCGATCCAGTCAATCACATTTTAGCAATTACTGTAAAGGTCCTGTGTGTAGCTGGTGTAGAGAGTCAGGCGCAGGACAGCAGATATGAGTAATCAACGTCTTTTACTCAAAAATACATAAATACAAAGCAATATAGCGAGCCCACAAAAATGTACCGATTTACAACAAACAATTACTCACAAGCAAACATGGGGGAACAGAGGGTAAATAATGAACAAGTGCGGGATTAAAATCAGGTGTGTAAGACAAAGACAAAACAAATGGAAAATGAAAAGTAGATCGGCGATGGCTAGAAGGCCGGTGACGTCAACTGCCGAATGCCGCCCGAACAAGTCGTGACAATTACATTTACTTTTGATACTTAAGTATATTTAAAACCAAATACTTTTAGATTTTTACTGAAGTAGTATTTTACTGTGTGACATTTTCTACTAAGGTATCTCTACTTTTACTCAAGTATGACAGTTGTGTACTTTTTCCACCACTGACCAGTCATCCAAAAGCCACAATCTTGTAGAATTTCCAGACACTCATTGGTTATTTCAACAGTGTAATATATGAATGTACGATTACTTAAGTATTTGTATTTGATATACTTATTTGCTGTGTATTTGAGTATTTTCAAATACACAGCCCACTACAACTACTTAAATTAGAAGTGGGTTTAAATACATGCCAATACTTTCCAAATGTATTTGCAAATACATTCCAATATTCAACTATTTTCAAACAAACTTTGGCTAAATACTTATTTAAGAATGTATTTGAAGGTAATTGAAATATAAGAAGAGAGAGATCTGCACACCGTCAAAATGAGGAATAATGTGTCTTAGACTGAGTCTTAGATGCAAATATAAGTATGAAATATTGGGCAGTGGACGCTGAGGGGAGGACGGCTCATAATAATGACTGGAACGGAGCAAATGGAATGGCATTGAATAGATAGAAAGCGTGTGTTTGAAGTATTTGATACCATTCCACCAATTCCGCTCCAGCCATTACCACGAGCCCACCCTCCACAATTAAGGTGCCACCAACCTTCTGTGATATTGGGA